>NC_057739.1:39377701-39380737 GCF_004010195.1 Chiloscyllium plagiosum
GACAGGTCAATTTCAGCTCCTGATTCAACTTACATCCGACATCCAGACTACTGTTTGGGGGCCTGTAGATGACTCCCAAGAGGGTCTTTTTATTCTTAGTATTTCGCAGCTCTATCCACACTGACTCTACATCCCCTGCCTCTAGGTAACCCCGCGCAAGGGACTGAATATCCTCCCTTACCAACAAGGCCACCCCATCCCCTCTGCCCTTCAGTCTGTCCTTACGATAGCACGTGTAGCCTTGAATATTCATTTCCCAGGCCCTGTCCACTTGAAGCCACGTCTCAGTTATCCCCACAATATCGTATCTGCCAATTTCCAAAAGAGCCTCAAGCTCATCCATCTTATGCCTAATGCTTCTCACCCTCTCTCTTTGTCCCCTTGTTGAAAGAGGTGGCTGTGGAGATAATGGATGGGTCAGTGGTATTTTCCTAATGCCTGTAGATTCTGGATTGGTTCCTGCAGCTTGGAAGGTTGTATCACAGAAAGTCAGCAGAGGTAATCTTCTCAAAAGAAGATGGAGAGCTGTTGACCAGTGTGCTGGCCAGTGGGTATTGCAGGGCAGGATCCAGAGCAAGCAAACGTGTGTGCGTGTGTCTGAGTGTGTGTGTCTCTGTTTCTCCCACTGACACATTACCAGATTGCACTTTCAGAGCAGACACACACACACACCCTGCTCTGCCATTCGGTGTTCGTGGCTGACCTTGGGCTTCAGTTGGCTCTGTGGTTAGCACTGCTGCCTCACAGCACCAGGGACCCGGGTTCGATCCCAGCCTCAGGGGACTGTCTGTGTAGAGTTTGCACATTCTCCCCATGTCTGCCTGGGTTTCCACCCACAGTCCAAAGATGCGCAGGATAGGTGGGTTAGCTGTGGGAAATTGCCCTGTAATACGCAGAGTGAGTGGGTTAACTATGGTAAATGTGGGGTTGTGGGAATAGGGTGGGGTGCTCTTTGCAGGGTTGGTGTAGACTCAGTGGGCCCAATGGCCTCTATCTCCATTGTAGGGATACTATGATTCAGGGGGAGGGCCTAGTGGTATTATTGCTGGACTATTAATCCAGAGATCCTGGTAATGTCCTGGGGACGCAGGTTCAAATCTGGACTTGGTGGAATTTGAATTTTTTTAAAAATCTGGAATTAAGAGTCTAATGATGACCATGAAACCGTTGTCGAGTGTTGGAGGGAAAGACTCATCTGGTTCACTAATGTCCTTTAAGGGAAAGAAACTGCCATCATTACCTGGTCTGACCTACATGTGACTCCAGACCCACAGCAATGTGATTGACTCTTTAACTGCGCTCTGGGCAATTAGGGACAGGCAATAAATGCTGGCCCAGCCAGTGACACCCTCCTCCCATAAATAAATAATAAAATCCTCTATTTTTGTGATCAGTCCCCATATCGTTCAATTCCCTGAAAGATCAAATATCTCAGCCTTTGATACAAGAGATGATGAAACATCCACAATCCTCTGGGCTAGGGAGTTCTGAAAATTCGCACACTTCCTCAGCTCAGTCCCAATGATTAGCCCCTGAGACTGTTGCTCCCAATTTCTAGACTCCCCAGCTGAGGGGTAACCGGTTTGTGAGTACTTAGCCTGTCAGAGACACTCAGAATCCTGCCTCTCGTTTTGCTACCCTCTGGAGGGTGTAGACCCCAGGAACTCCATACCTGAGCTGGAGAAAGGAGGGGCGAATTTAATTAATGCCAGGCACTACTGGCATCACAAAATCTGGCTCAGAGTGCAGCATCAGCGTCTGTTTTGTGTTGCAGTGTATATAAAAAGCGACCCACTTCAAACACAAGCTGGCAATTGGATTTACTGCAGATTATTTAGCCTTGAACACTTCTTCTGCCTGTCTGTTTCAATCTGCGATTCAAGGATGCTGCTCGCACTAATGTGACTCGATTTCCTCTCTCTCTCTCTCTCTCTCTCCTTTTCTCTCTCTCTCTCTCTCTCTCCTGAATATTTCTCTTTCTCAGTAGCTGGGACAAGCTCCCCTGCAGGATGTTACACTGTGAGGACGATCATTCCTGAAGGTCTAGTGTGCTGCAATGCACCATTCCCTCGCCTAGTGTCAGCTTACCCAATATTGCAACCCGGCTTCACCAATTATTTCAGAATAAACGTGGCCTGTGGCTGTGTAGCTGGACTGTGCTCCAAGATCTGCCCAGAACTGCGCTTGTCAGATTCCATTTTATCACAAACTGCCCGTCTTTCTCCTTCCTCCTTCAATATCTTTCATTTTACTTCAATTGATGTGACAGCCAGCTCTCCCACTCTCCGTCTCTGTCGTAGAATGTATTTCCTCTCCTCTTCTACTTGACTCTAAATTTGGAACAAAATAACATGCAAGCTTCCCGTCACAGCGAGCTGACGGGGGAAAGTATGTTTTAAGAGATTGCTCACTGGGGAGATAGAAAGAAAACGTTATGGGTAAAGGACAGGAAAGTGTCCATGAGGAATGTAGGGTCAGCCATGATCTTATTGAACGGGAGAATGGACTCGAGGGGCTGAATGGCCTGCTGCTGCTACTATTTCTTTTGGTCTTTATTATGGTAAAGGAATATCTATTAAATACAGTGTAAAGGTTCAAATTTTGTTAAGTATTTGGATGTGGGAGACAAGAAACCAAGTTTTGGTTATTGAGTTACCAGTTATTGAGTTGCATTTACTCTGTTCCAGTTTTTTAGTGTTGCTGGGGACCTTTGAGTGCACCAAATAAACTTGCAAGAATCTAAATTTAATCTTCAAACAACAGGATTCTACTCACAAGGCTGTGTTCCCACTCACAAAACTGTGTTCCCACTCACAAAACTGTGTTCCCACTCACAACACTGTGTTCCCACTTGCAAAATTGCCACCACATGACTGACCAGAAACGTAACTGGACCAGCCATAAAAGGCAGTGGTTTCAAAGCAGAGGTTGGATTCTGTAGTCTGTTTATTTCTCCCCTAAGCTGATTTCACATGGTGCTAGTCAGGGTTATGACAGACTTGCTGTTGTTTAATGTTCTGCGTCACTCTCTGAGCA
>NC_057739.1:39381237-39399519 GCF_004010195.1 Chiloscyllium plagiosum
GAGTTACTTGCAAATGCTGCTTGAGCCAGTGAGGCACAAATATGGACAAATGTTTATTGTTAAAACAACAACAACTTGCACTTCCAACAAGCAGCCTTCTCTGATGCTGCAAATCGTCCCAAGGTGTTTATCAGAGCACAGTATGTTTTCAAAGCCTCTGCCTTCCCATGGTTCTTTGCGGGGTCATATTCACGCCTTAACCATAATAAGTTTTGGTAAGATATTGAGCCATGTGAGGCAGCACAGCCATTCCTACTATTTTTTTTAACTTGAAAAATATACTTTATTCATAAAGTATCAATGAATTTAAGAAACAAGTACAACACAGTTCCATTAGGAGAAAGTGAGGACTGCAGATACTGGAGACCAGAGTTGAAAAGTGTGCTGCTGGAAAAACACAACAGGCCAGGCAGCATCCAAGGAGCAGGAGAATTGATGTTTCGGGCATAAGTCCTTCTTCAGGATGCTGCCTGGCCTGCTGTGTTTTTCCAGCACCACACTTTTCAACAACACAGTTCCATAAAGACTTTGCAGGAAGTGCAGTGGAATTTTGACATTCCTTCTTACAGCTTCAATCCAGTTGCAAAAAAAAGGCACTTTCTGACTATGCAAAGAAACTATTTATACTCCTTTAAGGCAAACAAGGGAGCTTCAGATCTTATGTAATAAAATCATGGAATCCCTACATAGGCCATTCATCCTATCAAGTTATACCAACCTCTGTTGAGCATCCCACCCAGACACTCACCCTTGCCCTGTACTTCCCATGGCTTATCCACACATCCCTGAACACTGTGGGTCAACTTAACACAGCCAGTGCACCCTAACCTGCACACCTTTGGACCGTGGGAGGAAGCCAGAGCACCCAGAGGAAACCCACGCAGACACTGAGAGAATGTGCAAACTCCATCTAGGGAATTGAACCCAGGTCCCTGGTGCTGTGAGGTAGCCACTCTAACCACTGAGCCACCGTGCCATCTTAATAGAGCCTTGCTTTATGTTGGCAGAAAGATGTTAAATGGTGGTCTTTCCCCACTGTTTCTTGGCACCGGCTGACCCAAGCTTTAGTGCGTCTCTCAGCATGTAGCCCTGGACTTTAGAATGTTCCTGTCTGTGACATTTGGTCAGGGTCAATGTCATACACTGGAAGACCAATAGGTTTTGGGCAGACCAAAGACTGTCTTGGGCGGCGCGGTGACCCAGTGGTTAGCACTGCTGCCTCACAGCGCCTGAGACCCGGGTTCAGTTCCCACCTCAGGCAACTGACTGTGTGGAGTTTGCACGTTCTCCCCATGTCTGCGTGGGTTTCCTCCGGGTGCTCCGGTTTCCTCCCACTGTCCAAAGATGTGCAGGGTCAGGTGAATTGGCCATGCTAAATTGCCCGTAGTGTTAGGTAAGGGGTAAATGCAGGGGTCTGGGTGGGTTGCGCTTCGGCGGGTCAGTGTGGACTTGTTGGGCCGAAGGGCCTGTTTCCACACTGTAATGTAATCTACTCTAATCTAATCTAAACCAAGCCACTCCTGCTTTTTTAATTGCAAAAATATACTTTATTTATAAAAAATCTTTATCTACATTCACAGGTACTAAAGCAGTTCTGTACAATATTGGAACTTGACAACCTTACTGTTGCAAATACCAAAGGCATTTAGATTAGATTCCTTACAATATAGAAACAGGCCCTTCGGCCCAACAAGTCCACACTGACCCTCTGAAGAGTTACCCACCCAGACCCATTCCCTCTAACTAATGCACCTATCACTATGGACAATTTAGCATGGCCAATTCATCTGGCCTGCACATCTTTGGAATGTGGGAGGAAACTAGAGCACCCGGACAAAACCCATGCAGACACAGGAAGAGTGTGTGCACTCCACACTGACAGTCACCCAAGGCAGGGATTGAACCTAGGTCCCTGCGGCTGAGACAGCAGTGCTAACCACTGAGCAACCATGATGCCCACAGTTTAGGTGGCAGCAGGAGGCGAGTACAATTGTAACATTTAAGAGCCATCTGGATGGGTATATGAATAGAAAGAGTTTGGAGGGATATGGGCCAGTTGCTGGCAGGTGGGACTAGGTTGGGTTGGGATATCTGGTTGGCATGGATGCATTGAACTGAAGGGTCTATTTCCGTGCTATACATCTCTGTGACTCTGAGTTGAATTTTGTATTTAACCATGTGATAAAGATCATTTCTTACTCATGCAGGCTCTTATTTACGTACATTGAGACAATGAGATGGTCTCATTTTACTAAGCCATTCCTATGCTGGGGAGGCAATGGCAAAGTGGTATTATCAGTAGACCTATTAATCCAGAGACCCAGATAATGTCCTGGGGACACAGGTTTAAATCCTACTCTGACAGATAGTGGAAGTTGAATTCAATAAAAATCTAATCATGACCATGACACAATTGCCAGTTGTTGGAAAAAGGCCTGTTGAGTTCACTAATGCCGTTTAGGGAAGGAATCCTTACTGGTCTGGCCTACACATGAGTCCAGACCCACAGCAATGTGGTTGACTCTCAACTGCTCTCTGGGCAACTAGGGATGGATAGTAAACATTGGCCTGGCCAGTGACATCCTCATCCTATGAATGAATGACAAAAATGCCACTGGTAGTTGATATGAGCTCTGCTGAGTCTTTGGAGTTAATGGGCTTGATTTTAATATTAACAGAATGGGTGTTTCATTGTTAAGCAGTGGTGACGATCGCTCTTGCCACTTCTTCCTTTCTGTTCCGCCGAGAGGTTTCGAAAGGATGGCGTGTGGCAAATCTCAGGCAGAGAATGCAATCCAGTTGGGAGGGATTGAGGTGTATTTGAATACCAAGCCACTGGAAATAGTCAACATGATGGCCAGGGTCAATATCGAGACAGAGTAGATGTTGGAGCATTGATTTGAAAGGTTGGCTGCATCAGTTCCAGTTTCGAGAGGAGAGGACAGCTGGGGGAACACAAGCCTTGCCAAAGAAATTGTCTCTATCAGGGTCATGCTGTCAAAGAGAAGCTCTTACAATGATCAGCAATGCCTCAATCATAACATTCTCAACTCCTACTGAAATTCCTCAGTGGTCTCACCTCTCCCTTTGTCTGGAACCTCCCCAGACCCTTCAAGATCACTACATTCCTCCAACCCTGCCATCCTGAACATCCTCAAGGGTTGTTGTTACAATGGAGGCTGAGCTTTCAGAGGTCTGTGCCTTAGCTATGGGGTTTCCTCCTGGAGTCACTTTATGTCGATACGTCTCTCTCTCTACTTTAAGACGCTCCTTAAAACTGACCTGCTGTCACTCACTTCTCCTTCTGTGTGGATTGGTCCCCACTGTTGCTTTCATGATGCTGAGTTGAAGTCCATTGGGATGTTGAACTGCGTTAAAAGGTGCTAAAGAAATGCAGATTGTTGAAACAAGACAAGTCTCTCAGCAGCTTTGTTTTTAAACTCTATAAAGGTCACCCCTCAACCTCCTACGCTCCAGTGAAAAAAAATCCCAGCCTGTCCAGCCTCTCCTTATAACTCAAACTCTCCATTCCTGACAACACCTTGGTAATCTTATCTGAACCCTCTCCAGCTTAATAATGTTCTTCCTACAACAGAGTAACCAGAACTGGCCACATTCTTGAAGTTAGCTTAGCTCACAATCAATTTGTATTTTGTTTTAGATTTTGGACTCCACATTGATTTCTTGTTGAAGTCACTTCTCAATGAGTCTTTTCCAAAATTGTCCTTGCAGGGGGATACAGTTTAGGAAGATGAGGGATTTCCAATGTAAGACAAAGTTGAGGAGGAGATTCTTTTCTGAAGATCATTAGTCTTTGGAACTCAGAGAACAGTGGGGGCTGGGTCATTGGCTATACTCAATACTGAGCTAGACAGGTTTTGATTGATAAGGAAATCGAGGGTTACAGGGCACAAGCTGAGAAAGGTACTGGGAGCATGCAGGAGGCTTGATGGGTTGTAAGGCCATTTGTATTCTTAAATCTACCAAAAAGCCAAATGGGAGGAAGGGCTGGGACTGCAGTAGCAGGTAATGCCAGTGATGGCACTGTTGAGGTTGTGAAGCCATCCAGCAAGCTCAGCAGCACCACCAGCCCATTTTTGAAAGTACTGCGGTGATCTCAAATGCCTCCAAACGCAGCTACACCCCTAAAATATTATGATTAGATTAGATTCCCTACAGTGTGGAAACAGGCCCTTCGGCCCAACCAGTCCACACCGACCCTCCGAAGAGTAACTCACCCAGACCCAGTTCCCTCTGGCTAACGCACCTAACACAATGGGCAACTTAGCATGGCCAATTCACCTAACCTACACATCTTTGGACTGTGGGAGGAAATCGGAGCACCCGGAGGAAACCCGCGCATACACAGGGAGAATGTGCAAACTCCACACAGAAAGTCACCCAAGGCTGGAATTGAACCTGGGACCCTGGCGCTGTGAGGCAGCAGTGCTAACCACTGAGCCACCATATTATAAAACGATAGGCCCCAAAAACTCAATGGCTCATGTAATTTTCTCCTGATCATAAGATGGGCAGGATGCAGTGATTTGATTTTTTCTCCCCCTCAGCAACATGTTTAGAGATGTCATTGTACACCTCTGGAACAGGTGGGACTTGATCCCAGACCTCCCAGTAAAGGGATAAGGACACTACCACTGTGCCACAGGAGGGCCCTCCTCTGGTGTTTACCTCAGTGATCTGGATTTGAATCAAGTGCTGAGGATTTTATTTTGTAACTGATTTGACATACCTACCAAAGTGAATGCATTAACTGAGGTTATGGGAGTTTTTCCATTTCCACATCCGTTCCATCGGGATTGTCGGAGCAGAGAGTTTCAGTTTAACCTTGTGATTCCCATAACATTTATATGCATTTATAATAGCGCATTTACTGTCGTAAACCGTCCCAAGCTACTGTCCCGCAATAAAACCAGACAAGAAAATGGACAGAGATTCAATAAAATTTTAGGACCTTTGGAGGGATATGGGCCAAATGCTGGCCAGTGGGACTAGTTTAGTTTGGGAACATGGTCAGCATGGACTAGTTGGACCGAAGGGTCTGTTTCTGTGCTGTGGCTGTATTTGAGGTGCGTCTTAAGGGAGGTAGGGAGCATGGGACAGAGGTTTAGGGAGGAATTTGATGACTTCGATGAAAGCACTGTTTGAAGAAATGCAACTGAAATCAGTGCTGTTGGGGCATGTGAAAGGAGACATGAGACAGAATTGGTGTTTTGTCCCCACTCTCCCCCATGGCAGAGCTGCATTAGTAGGAAAGGAACTCGAATGAAGAGGTAGAGCACAGTACTGGGGACAGAACGCCACAAGCTGTGTTGCTGCAGAAGTTCCACTGAGCAGCAACACAAGCCAGACCTGCCGAGATTTTTGAAGGCACATTCTGAACTCTGCACTAGTGTCACTTATGAACAGAATGTGCTCAGTATCAGGGTTTGAGAGGGTCTCCATCAATCAGTCTGCAACTGCGTTGACGTATCCAGCAGAATGCTGAGGGTTTGGATGAATCTTGGGGTAGAACTCTTCACTCTCACAGGAACCGATTTATTTGTGTCACTATCCACCAATTTAAAAAACTTACTGCCACTGAGCCACTGTAATGTTCACATGCTGTCTACTGCTCATGTCCTTCCAGAGATAATGGTCATGGGTTTGCTGCAGTACATGTTGTAGCTGGTACACACTGCTGCTACTGAGTGTTGCTGGTGGAGATAGTGAATGTTGGCCAGAGATAGGGATGCTGCCCTTATACCACAAGCACCTCCTATAACAACACCCTTGACACATGGACTAGGAAGCCAGAATCTGGTGACATGGGCTCCACCACCGGCTGGAGAATTTACGTTGTGTGAGTAAACCTGGCTTTGTAAGGTAGCCTCACAAATGGTGAACATTAAACTATCACATTGTTCTGAAAACCCGTCAGCCCTTTGGGGAGGGAAATCTGCCGTCCTGACATGGTCTGGCCTGTATGTGACTCCAGAAACACAGCAATGTGATTGACTCTTAATTGCCCTCTGAAATGGCCAAGTAAGTCAGTCACGTGTGTGAAAGTGCAGAGAAACTGACTAAGTTTCACCATGTGGGTGAACCGGTGAACTGTGGTTCAGGAATGGTGCTCGCTACCGCCTTCTTGAGGTGAAATTAAAATGCTGGCCCAGTCAGTGATACCCGTAGCCATGAATGAATATCACGTGACATCCATTGGTTGTTAATGACAGGAAGTGATGCAACTTGACTCAAAGTATTGGGGGTACCATTAGGCAGGAGAATATGAACCAGGGAGCATATTGTGGTGGCACTTGCCATGAAAGTTATTGGGGGGTTGGTTCTCTCTACCAACCCTACCTTCAGCTATGGTATCTGCATTTCCTGGTGCAGAGAGATCTCTGTCTTCCGAGGTTGGGGGTGTGCATCTGTTCCCAGCAGCAGAGTTTGGAGTCTCTTACAGAGAAGGATGGCCCTCAGCCCAGAAGGTGGGGGGAGACAGAGGGCAGTAAGGGAGTGTCTCCAAGTTGACTGCTAGGGCAGGGTTGATGTGGGTAATAGAGATGTACTGGAGGGAAGGGCTCTGCACACTCCAGGCTGGGGCAGATCAGAGGAGATTAAAGGCAGGTCTTGGATCAGGACTCTGAGGTCAGTGTCAATGGTGCTTGAATTTCAGGGGTTAAATTACAAGAGAGATTACACAAATTAATCAAATTTTGAAGGTTAAGGGATGGTCTAATCAAAGTCTTCAAGATATTAGCAGGAAAAGACAGGGTAGATAAGGATGAGCTATTTCTGCTGGTTGGGGATTCTGCAACTAGGGGACATAGTCTGAGAATTATGGCCAGAGTATTCAGGAGAGATGTTAGGAATGCTTCGACACACAAAGGCTGTGAGAGGTTTGGAATCCTCTCCCACAAACAGGTGGTTACTGGGCCAGTTGTTAATTTTAAATCTGAGATAGATAGACTTTTGTTACGCAAAGCATAAAAAGGGATCTGGACCAAAGGCAGGTATGTGAAGTTAGCCCATAGATCAGCCAAGGAGAAAATGAGGACTGCAGATGCTGGAGAGTCAGAGTCAAAAAGTGTGGAGCTGGAAAAGCACAGCAGGTCAGGCAACAGCCGAGGAGCAGGAGAACCAGGACTTATGCCCGAAACGTTGATTCTCCTGCTCCTTGGATGCTGCCTGACCTGCTGTGCTTTTCCAGCATCACACTCCTAGATCGGCCGTGATCTGATCGAATGGTGGAGCAGACTTGAGGGACTGATTAGCCTTCCCCTGTTCCTTTTGTTCCTAGTTTGATCTTATAATGCCAGCGCTGCCAATGCATTATGGGTAAATGTTGCTGCTACCAATCTTTCCAATTTGTAGTGGTCAAACTCTACACCAAGTGGGGAAGCAAACCTACATGATGCATTTAGCCGATGATAGATGTCTTCCTGATTTCGCAGTAAATATGTTTGTTACATATCACAGAGCAGTTAGTTACACTGCACCTCAGACAGATACTTGTCCCTGCTGAGACATCAGACTTTATTTAAGAGTAAGTTCACATTACTATTATAACTACATGTAGTTAACACTAACAGCTAATCCTGAAGATCTAATTAGGACCCATGGTTAGCTCCTCCCAGGAACATTCCTTCACATTCTGAAACCCAGAAGGCAAGGCCTGATACTGGCAAATGACACACAATGATCCAAGCTGAAAATGTGTTGCTGGAAAAGCGCAGCAGGTCAGGCAGCATCCAGGGAACAGGATAATCGACGTTTCGGGCATAAACCCTTCTTCAGGAATGCCCGAAACGTCGATTATCTTGTTCCCTGGATGCTGCCTGACCTGCTGCGCTTTTCCAGCAACACATTTTCAGCTCTGATCTCCAGCATCTGCAGCCCTCACTTTCTACACAATGATCCAACTTGTACACATTAAAGTGGACTCCCAGTACAACCAGTGCATTCAATTCCAGGTATTCCGAATGTATCCCTGTGTAGGTGGAGCGCATCACTGAATGCCAGTTTAACCCTTTCTGAGTACTACCTTGTACAACTGCCCACAGCTGCGTTCTGTATGGGGAACAGTTATTCATTTCCGTTCAGGTTGGCTGCTTGGGGAGTGCTGAGTGATGGATTTGGCGCAATATTCCCAGCCTTGGCATTCCTCGCACCGACACAGACCTGCCTAGAGCAACCAGGTAGGCAGAGAAAGGTATCTTTAGATTTGGCAGTTTTGACCTGATGTTAGCCCCCCTTTCCCTCCCCTCCCCTCCCCTCCCCTCCCCTCCCCTCCCCGTACACCTCGGTCATTTCCTAAGTCCTAGGTCTTGCCTACACTCAAAAGCTGCCAGTTGGCTGTCAAATGGATTTGTATTGCTCCCCTTCTGCTGGTTCACTTTTACCTGGAGGTGAGTTTGTGTGTGTGTTTGTCTGTGTATGTGTATCTGTGTGTACGTGTGTGCATGTCTGTATGCCTGTGTGTACGTGTGTGTCTGTGTGCATTCACGTGTGTCTGTGTGTATCTGTGTGCACTTGTGTATGTCTGTGTGTGTGCGCATGTATTGTGTGTCTGCATGTGTGTATCTGTCTGTATGTGTGTGTGCGCGTGCATATGATTATGTGTGTGTATGTCTGTGTCTGCATGTGTGCTTTGTGTACGTATGTGTGTGTGTGCATGTTTGTGTGTGTGTTTCTGTGTGCATATGTGTCTGGGTGTGTGTGTGTATGTGTGTGTCTCTCTTTGTGTGTGTATGATCTTTCCAAATCACTCCGCCCCACTTTTGTTCCACGCAGGAAGTACACAGATGGTACCTACACAGGCTGTTGGCACTGCCAGCTGTCACTAGACTTGGCATTGCCTGTGAATGCGGGTTGGGCAAATGCCAACCTCTTCAGGTTCAGTTTGCATCAGGGGCGTTGTCCCTGCAGCACAGCGACTTGCATTTCTGTAGCACCCTTCCCATATTTATTTTAATTGGATGAAATTCCACACCAACCCAAAGGGCGGTATTAACTAACAGCTTTGTCAAAGGCTTAGCCACTTGAATGCACGGTGGCAGTATTATCGCCTGGTTAGCTGGATTAGTCACCCAGAAACCAGCTGGTGACCCTCACGGCAGCTGGTGAGTTTACATTTCTTTAATAAATCTGGATTTATAAGGTCACATCAGCATTGACAATCAGGAAACCCATCTGACTCTCACATTTCCGTTAAGGATGAAAATCTCTTGTCTTTGCCCGATTTTGTCAACTCATGATCCCAGACTCACAGCAACTGAAACATCAAAAAATAGGAGTAGGCCATTTGGCCCTTCGAGCCTGCGTCACCATTCAAAATGAAACTGGCTGATCATCCAACCCAGTCCGCTGTTCCCATTTCCTCCCCATACAGCACATGGACTGCAGCGGTTCATGAAGGCAGCTCACCACCACCTTCTCAAGGGTCAACTAGGGACGGACAGCAAATGTTGGGCACAGGCAGCGGCACCCGTGTCCCATGAGAAATAAAAATACCCTTGATTCCTTTAGTTTTGTTGGACGCAATCTAAACCTGAAGAGGCTGGTGCTGTTTTCCCTGGAATGTCGGAGGGTGACTTTACAGAGGTTTATAAAATCATCAGGGACATGGATAGGGTAAATGGACAAGGTCTTTTCCCTGGGATCGGGGAGTCCAGAACTAGAGGGCATAGGTTTAAGGTGAGAGGGGAAGGATATAAAGGAACGGAAGGGACAACTTTTTCACGCAGAGGGTGGTGTGTGTATGGAATGAGCTGCCAGAGGAAGTGGTGGGGGCTGGTACAGAGACAACACGGGTATATGAATAGGAAGGGTTTAGAGGGATAGGGGCCAAGTACTGGCAAATAGCACTGGATTAATTTCGGATATCTGGTCAGCATGGACAAGTTGGACCGAAGAGTCTATTTCCACGCTGGACATCTCTATGGCTCTATCGGTTTATTTTAATCAAATATCAGTCATGGAAACCAGGAGCTCGAATAGGTCATTCAGCCCTGGGATCCTATTTCAGAGTTCAGTATGATCACCGCTGATCCTCTGTCTCAGTGAGATCTCTTTGAGGTCTTTATTTTTTCTTTACAGAATTGAAAACCCCTAGCTCTCAAAGTTTATCTTGATGACTGAGTGCCTTAGGTCACGTCTAAATGCCTTTTCTCCAAGACATATTCAGGATGACCCTGATCATCAAGTGAAGTGACCAAAAGTTGAAACTGAATGCTGGATGACATCAATCCAAGACCTGACACAATGAAAGAATAGTATTTCTTGATTTTTATAGTCCATTGACCATGCAATGTGCATAAATAACCAATTTGTTTTCACAGTAATCCCATGACAATGGTTACTGACCTTCAACATCTTGTGTAGTCTACCATCCACCTCCTCAGTTCGGTCAGCAGTTGAGACACATGTTCAGACAGTTGGCACATTATTAGAAACTTACTCATGGGTGAAATCAAAGGACTGTTCACAGCATTATCAAACTCAATGAAAATGAGGAGAGATGTGAAGATGGGGTGTTGGTTCATTACCATTCACTCTTAGCAAGCAAAGTTAAAATGATCCGCAGCCTCACTCCATCTCTCTTCCGTTTGCAATGGCAAGGGGCGGAGACCATTCAGTCTATCGACTCCATGCTAGCTTTCTGCACAGCAGAAATCCAGTTAGCCCCACTCCCTATTCCCATCATCCTTCAGGTGCCAGAGCAATTTCCTTTTGAAATAAAAAAAAGTGTGAAATAAAACTGCTGAAAAACCTGGTTCTGAAGAAGACTTCTATCAGACTCATGATATTATCTCTATTTCTCTCTTTCTCTGCACAGATGCTGCTGGACCTGCTGAGTTTCTCCAGCATTTTGGGTTCATATCCCTTTTGAAGTGGCTCATTATTTCCACTTCCTGCCTCCTCATAGGCAGCAGGTTCCATGGTGGAGAGCTATTGTCTGAGGTTGGAAAGAGTTAATACATGGGGTGATACTGAGCTCCACTCAGCCTTCAGGTAGAGAATGCATCACAGACTGATGTGATCTCTGGTTGGAGGCAAAGTCATCTTTCCTATCTTCTTGTTGTTGTTAATGTTTCCGTGAGTTAATCCAGCCCATGCCTACGAACTCAGATGTAATAAACCTCCGCTCAGACTAGTTTGTGATCATCTGCCACCGTCACTGATTGGTACCAGGTATCACATCATGTTGTGTAACAATGACGAAGGGCTCTTGTGGTAGTGTCCCAACCTCTGGGCAATGGAGGCCTGGATTCAAGTCTTACCTGCTCCAGAGGCATGAGATTACATTCTCCCTGAAAAGACTGATTCGGAAAATATCTATTTCTAAACAGAGACCTGGCATTGAACCCCCCGTAAAATTTAGTAATGAGCTGCCTTTCCTTGGACCATTTATAAATTTGAGGGTTTTTGTGGTAATGGCCCATTTGCTCCAGAGATACATCATACATCTCTAACCGAGTTGATCATTGAATATCTGTAACAGTTATGAAATGTTGTCTTTTTAAAACAAAGTTAAAAATCACACAACACCAGGTTATAGTCCGACAGGTTTATTTGGAAGCACACTAGCTTTCAGAGTGCTGCTCCTTCATCAGGTAGCGGTGGAGCAGGACCATAAGACACTTCTGAGCTGAGATGTCACCTTTTTGTTATAAAACTGAGTGGCACAGTGGTTAGCACTGCTGCCTCACAGCGCCAGAGCCCTGGGTTCAATTCCCGCCTCAGGCGACTGACTGTGTAGAGTTTGCACATTCTCCCCGTGTCTGCGTGGGTTTGCTCCAGTTTCCTCCCACAGTCCAAAAACGTGCAGGCTAGGTGAATTGGCCATGCTAAATTGCCCGTAGTGTTAGGTGAAGGGGTAAATGTAGGGGAATGGGTCTGGGAGGGTGGTGGGTCGGTGTGGACTTGTTGAGCCGAAGGGCCTGTTCCCACACTGCAAGTAGTCATCATCTAATCTTATCTCGAGAATGTGACTTAAAAGAGGTTCTGGGATTTACATATTAATGAACTGAAACCTGCAACCCATTCTAAAAGATGAAAGACTGAACAGCAATCTAGGTTTGTTCAATATATCATTTCAGTTGCATGACACTGTAATCTTCTGCTATAAATTCTGTGTCTTATGGTCCTGCTCCACAGCTTCCTGATGAAGGGACAGCACTCTGAAAGCTAGTGCTTCAAAATAAACCTGTTGGACTATAACCTGGTGTTGTGTGATTCTTAACTTTGTCCACCCTAGTCCAACACCGGCTCGTCAACATCATTTTTAAAACAAAGCTCTTCCTCCCATTCCCCCTGCCAAACCCACGCACCTTGTCTGGATTTGTCAATCCCTGCTGTCAGGAACTCTGGTTCTTTACCAGGAAGTAATGGGAACTGCTTTATAAGAGAGATGGTGGCAGAGATATAGTCTTTCTCTTCCCTCTGTGGTTTATCATGGTATCTACTGCAAGGAAATAAAAACGTACCATTGGTGTGTGGACACAAAGATTAGAAGCAGAAGTAGGCCCTGCTCTGATATTCAATATGATCACAGCTGAGCTATTTGTGTTTTATTGCTGATTCTATTGCCTTACAAGAAATATTCATGCTCCTTCCCTGCTTTCTTTGAGGAGTTTTGCATACTGCACGGTGGCTCAGTGGTTAGCACTGCTGCCTCACTGTGCGAGGGACCTGGATTCAATCCCAGCCTCGGGCAACTGTCTGTGTGGGCTTTGCACGTTCTCCCCGTGTCTGCGTGGGTTTCCCCCGGGTGCTTTGGTTTCCTCCCACAATCCAAAGATGTGCAGGTTAGGTGAATTGGCCATGCTAGGCTGCCCATAGTGTTCAGGGATTTGTGGGTTAGGGTAGGGAAATGGGTCTGGGTGGGATAGTCTTCGGAATGTTGGTGTGGACTTGTTGGGTCAAATGGGCAAATGTGAGGACTGCAGAGGCTGGAAACCAGAGTTTAGACCAGAGTGGTGCTGGAAAAGCACAGTAGGTCAGGCAGCATCCGAGGAGCAGGAAAATCGATGTTTCGGGCAAAAGCCCTTCGGACAGTGCTGAGCTGGAAGGTTGGAACTGGGGTGAGGTGGGGGTGAGGGGAAATGAGGAAACTGATGAAGTTCACATTGATGCCCTGTTGTTGAAGTGTTCCGAGACAGAAGATGAGACGTCCTTCCTCCAGGCATTGGATGGTGAGGGAGCGGCGGTGGAGGCAGGTCTGTATCAGTACATGGTTGAAGAGCTTCAGGATAGAGGAGATGACCTGTGGGTTGCAGTGAGAGAGAGACTCACTGAGATTCTTCCAACCTTCCAGCTCAGCACCACTCTCATGACCTGTCCTACCTGCCAATCTCCCTTCCCACCTATCCGGTCCACCCTCCTCTCTGACCTATCACCTCCATCCCCACCCCCATTCACCCGTTTTACTCTTTGCTACCTTGTTGGGCCTGTTTCCACACTGTAGGGATTCTGTGATACCTCTGACCTGAGAAAAAATATTCTCCATATTTCTGTTCCCTAAATGGGTGGCACCTAGTTTTGATTCTGGGTCTGTAGGTGCTGTTTTATGATGAGAGGTTGAGTAAATTGGGCCTATGCTCATTGGAATATAGAAGAATGAGAGCAGTTTAATGGACTGGACAGAGTAGATGTGGAGAGGTGGTTTCGCCTTGTGGGAGAGTCTGGGACCAGAGGGCATCATCTCAGAATAATGGGTCACTCTTTTAAGACCGAGATGAGGAGGAATTTCTTCTCTCGAGGTAGTGAGTCTGTGGAATTCTTCATCACAGAGGCCTGTGAGACTAGGTCTTTAAGGCTGGGCCAGACAGATTTTTAATCAGTAAGGGGATCGAGAGTCAAGGGGAAAAGGCAGGAAAGTGGAGGATGAGGATTGTCAGATCACCCATTGAACAGCGAAGCAACTCGAAGGGCTGAATGGCCTACTTCTGCTACTTTACCTTATGATTTCATGGTGTTAAAACAGTGCCCCCTAGTTCTGGGCTGACCCATAGGAGGAAACATCCTTTCCACATGCACTGTGTCTGGTCCACTCAGCATAGAGCCATAGAGATGTACAGCAAGGAAATAGACCCTTCGGTCCGATTCGTCCATGCCGACCAGATATCCCAACCCAATCTAGTCCCACCTGGCAGCACCTGGCCAATATCCCTCCAAACCCTTTCTATTCATACACCCAACCAGATGTTTCTTAAATGTTGCAGTTGTACCAGCCTCCACCCCTTCCTCTGGCAGCTCATTCCACACATGTACCACCCTCTGGGTGAAAAAGTTGCCCCTTAGGTCTCTTTTATATCTTTCCCCTCTCATCCTAAACCTATGCCCTCTAGTTCTAGACTTTCCCCACCCCAGGGAAGAGACCCTATCCATGCCCCTCCTGATTTTATAAACCTCTGTAAGGTCACCCCTCAGCCTCCGACGCTTCAGGGAAAACAGCCCCAGCCTGTTCAGCCTCTCCCTATAGCTCAAATCCTCCAACCCTGGCAACATCTTAGTAAACCTTTTCTGTACCCTTTCACGTTACAACATCCTTCGTCTTTTGAACTTCAACTCCGTCACTGCTGAAAGAGTTCCAATCCTCACAAAACATGCTCAAAGCTTGTGTGGAGTTTAAAAAAAAAAATCTCAAGTGTTTTGAAGTCCTTAAACCTTTGGTTGCTGATGAAAGGTCACAGGAAGTTCTGAGATGCAGTTCTGTGTTTTGTTTTCAAATCTACTTTTCTACCTTGCTGTGACTCCCTTTGTGAACCGATGCTGAAATGTCTCCACTTTTCATTTCCAGAGATTTCCTTCCTCGTGGATCTGGGATTGTGACCCGACGACCCCTTGTTCTTCAGCTGATTAACTCTCCCACAGGTATGTTGTGGCCAGGTGAATGGTATCGCCATAATGGGCTACTTTCTCCCCTCTTCGTCTGCCATGCCGTGTAGTTTTGACACTGCCCCTAACATGGGCACCCTGTACCAGGTTTCCACTGCTCTCGTTCCTTTCGTCTCTGTGCACAGTGGGTCTTGTTACCCCGGACAACCCCGAGATGGTGTAAAGTCTGTGGGAGGTGATTGGTCCAATGCTATGCCCCACCATTTTCTGGGGCACCATACTCTTCGTGCTTACTGAAGAACTCTGTCCTTTGTGATACTTCCCAGGGTCAGGGTGGGCTCATTTGAGCAATGAGGAACCCGTGTAGGGTTCATTGTTTGGCCCAAAGAGCTTAGAGAGTGCAGAAGCGGGTACTGCAGATGCTGGAGATTAGAGTCAAGATTAGAGTGATGCTGGAAAAGCACAGCAGGTCAGGCAGCATCCGAGGAGCAGGAGAGCCGACATTTTGGGCCAAGGTCCTTCATCAGGACTGCCCATTCCCGATGAAGGGCTTTTGCCCGAAATGTTGATTTGTCCTGATCCTTGGATGCTGCCTGACCTGCTGTGCTTTTCCAGCATCACTCTAATCTTGACTCAGAGAGCTTAGAGGCTGTTTTGTTCGGAATCTTGAACCCCATTGAAGAAGCTATAAAGTAACTAAGATGCAATAATAACATGCTAAATATGACATTGAGATTTGAAGCTAATGTATGTGGGGAGCTAATGGCCTAGTGGAATTATTGCTAGAGCCACAGAGCACAGGCATAATATGGGGACCTGGGTTCAAATTCTGCCTTAGCAGGTGGTAGAATTTGGTTTCAATTAAAGATCTGGAATTAAGAGTCTGATGATAACCATGAAACTGTTGCCAGGAACCATTGGGTTCACTCATGCCCTTTGGGGAAGGAACCTGGCATGACCTATGTTTGACCCCAGATCCACAGCAATGTGGTCAACTCTTAAATCCCCTCAGGGCATTAAATGTTGGCCTAGCCAGTGATGCCCACATGCTGTAAATGAGTAAACCATCGCAAACAAGTTCCTGTGATAACAGTTGAGTGGTTCATCATGGCTTACCAACCAATTGGTTGAGGGATGTTATTCCACACCTCTGGAGCAGATGGGACTTGAACTCAGCTCTCCTGACCCAGCGACAGTGACGCTACCTGTAAGCCACAAGGGTCTCTATCTGTGCTTGTCCATTAGATTGTGCCCATGGACCAGCCTTTCACTCTCCCAGGTCAAAGAGCTCACTGTTGAGCACTGGCCATTCCACATTGAGTCAGGGACAGACTCTAACACATCTGCATGGCACTTTTCCATAGACATGAGCTAAGACATAGGAGCAGAAATTAGGCCATTCAGCCCACTAAGTCTGCCGTGCCATTCAATCATGGCTGACAAGTTTCTCAACTCTATTCTCCTGCTTTCTGCTTGATCCCCTTGATAAACAAGAACCTCTGTCTAAAATACACTCAATGACCCAGGCCTCCACAGAAACAAATTCCATAGATTCCCCAGTCTCTGGCAGAAGACGTTTCTCCTTATCTCCGTTCTAAAGGGTCTTCCCTTCACTCTAAGTCTGTGCCCTCGGGTCCTAGTCTCTCCTACCATTGGGGACATCTTCCCAACGTCCAGTCTGTCCAAGCCAGTCGGTATTCTGTATGTTTCAATGAGATCCCCCCTCATCCTTCTAAACTCCATCGAGTATAAACCCAGAGTCCTCAAACATTCCTCATATGTTAAGCCTTTCACTCCTGGGACCATTCACATGAACCTCTCCTGAAGACGCTCCGGGGCCAGTACACCCTTCCTGAGATATGGGGCCCAAAACGTGCACAATACTCGAAATGTGGTGTGACCACAGCCTTATAGAGCCTCAGAAGTATATCCCTGCTTTGATGATTGTGGAGGCAGGATTCAAACAACACGCCCCAAACTGAAACTGGGGGGAGCAGATTGTCACAACTCTGGGGTGGGGTGGTGGGTGCTCATAATTTGATTGACGTGACATTTAACAAGGTGAACCAACTCTAAGGAGGTTGAAGGGAACTTCAGCTGATGCCAGAAATCCTTAAGAAGCATGACTCTGCAGAAATCCTCATAAAAAGGATATTCTTTCACTCAAAATGAAGGTTTGAGCCTTTCAGGGCTGGGAATGTGATGTGACCATCCTCTCACAAGAGAGAGTTGACTGGTGACAAGGTGTACAAAATGATGATGATAGGTATGGACAGAGTAGGTAAGGAGCAGCAGCTCCCCTTAGTTGAAGGGTCAGCCACAAGGGGACACAGGTTCAGGGTGAGGGGCAGGTGGTTCAGGGGGGATTTGAGAAAGAAAACGTTTTCCCCAGAGGCTGGTGACAATCTGGTATGTGCTGCCTGGGAGGGTGGTTTGAGGTGAATTACCTCACTTCCTTTCAAAAGGACCTGGGTGAGCACTTGGCTCATCATAACATTACAAGGCTACAGGCCAAGTAAAAGGGATTAGGCTAAAGGTGAGATGTTTCTCACATGTCAGTACAGGTTCGATGGGCTGAAGGGCCTTTTCTGTGCTGGATGTTTCCATGAGTTGAACCTGAGGGTCAGCAAGTCTCAGCTGAGGTTACAAAGGTAGCAGGATATGGAAGATATAGACTGTAGGGAAATAGATGGTGACATCTTGCAAAATGTCCTGATTACAGAGGAGGACATGCTGGATACCTTGAAACAGTCAAAGGTGGATAAATCCCCAGGACTTGATCAGGTGTACCCAAGAACTCTGTGGGAATCTAGAGAGGTGATTGCTGAGCCTCTTGCTGAGATATTTTTATCAATGATAGTCACAGGTGAGATGCCAGAAGACTGGAGGTTGGCAAATGTGGTGCCACTGTTTTAAGAAGGGCGGTAAAGACAAACCAGGGAACTATAGACCAGTGAGCCTGACCTCGGTGGTGGGCAAGTTGTTGGAGGGAATCCTGAGGGACAGGATGTACATGTATTTGGAAAGGCAAGGACTGATTAGGGATAGTCAACATGGCTTTTTGCACGGGAAATCATGTCTCATAAACTTGATTGAGTTTTTTGAGAAGTAACAAAGAAGATTGATGAGGGCAGAGCAGTAGATGTGATCTATATGGACTTCAGTAAGGCGTTTGACAAGGTTCCCCATGGGAGACTGATTCGTAAGGTTAGATCTTACGGAATACAGGGAGAACTAGCCATTTGGATACAGAACTGGCTCAAAGATAGAAGACAGAGGGTGGTGGTGGAGGGTTGTTTTTCAGACTGGAGGCCTGTGACCAGTGGAGTGCCACGAGGATCGTTGCTGGGTCCTCTACATTTTGTCATTTACATAAATGATTTGGATGTGAGCATAAGAGGTACAGTTAGTAAGTTTGCAGATGACACCAAAATTGGAGGT
>NC_057739.1:39399584-39411346 GCF_004010195.1 Chiloscyllium plagiosum
AGTTGTTTGGTATGCTTTCCTTTATTGGTCAAGAGTATTGAGTACAGGAGTTGGGAGGTCATGTTGAGGCTGTACAGGACATTGGTTAGGCCACTGTTGGAATGTTGCGTGCAATTCTGGTCTCCTTCCTATCGGAAAGATGTTGTGAAACTTGAAAGGGTTCAGAAAAGATATACAAGGATGTTGCCAAGATTGGAGGATCTGAGCTACAGGGAGAGGCTGAACAGGCTAGGGCTGTTTTCCCTGGAGCGTCGGAGGCTGAGGGGTAATCTTATAGAGGTTTACAAAATTATGAGGGGCATGGATAGGGTAAATCGGCAAAGTCTTTTCCCTGTGGTGGGGAGTTCAGAACTAGAGGGCATAGGTTTAGGGTGAGAGGGGAAAGATATAAAAGAGACCTAAGGGGCAACTTTTTCACACAGAGGGTGGTACCTGTATGGAATGAGCTGTCAGAGGATGTGGTGGAGGCTGGTACAATTGCAACATTTAAGATGCATTTGGATGGGTATATGAATAGGAAGGGTTTGGAGGGATATGGGCCGGGTGCTGGCAGGTGGGACTAGATTGGGTTGAGATATCTGGTCGGCATGGACAGGTTGAACTGAAGGGTCTGTTTCCATGCTGTACATCTCTATGACTTTATGACTCTATGTTTCAGGCAGTGGCAGGAATTAAACCCACACTGTCAGAGTCGTAAGCCAGTTGCCCAGCTCACCTGACCCCAAGGCAAATGGCCCTGAGAGGCAGGGGGGGGCTACATAGGCCCCTGAGATACCGGAGCTATTGATGTAAAGACAGGGAAAGGTGGGAAACACTTGGGTTTGAAGATGAAAACGTAAGCCAGCATTTGCCAGGATCAGAGAAGGGCACTATTTCAGCAAATGTTTCACGTGGAGGTGATGGCCTAGTGGTGTTATTGCTGGACTATTAGTCTGGAGACCCAGGTAGTGATAAGGCAACTTGGGTTCAAATCCTGCTACAGTAGATGGTTCAATTTGAATTGCAGTTATGAATGCAATGATGACCATGCAACCATTGCTAATTGTTGAGGAAAACCCATCTGGTCCTTCAGGGAAGGAAATCAGCCATCCTTACCTGGTCTGGCCCAACTGTAACTCCAGACCCGTAACAACTTTTTTTATCTTCATTCATTCACAGGATGAGGGCATTGCTGGCCAGCATTTATTGCCCATCCCTAGTTGCCCAGAGGGCAGTTAAGAGACACCAGATGACTGTGGGTCTAAAGTTAAATGTAGGCCAGACCAGGTAAGGGTAGCAGTTTCCTTCTCTGAAGGGGTATTAGTGAACCAGATGGGTCTTTCAATCATTGTCAATGGATTTATGGACAATGGTTGACTCTCAGTTACCCTTTGTGCAATTAAGGATGGGCAATAAATGCTGGCCCAGCCCAGTGATGCCCGAATCTTGTGAAAGAATAATAAATAAGTGCATAGCCAGGAAAGGAGGGTTAAAAAACACGGAGCGAGAGTTTCCACATGGGCTAACTGTTCCGAGCAGAAGCAGATATTCAGTGGAGCAGCCTGTACGTCAAGCGGGAGTGCAAAGCCAGCTGCCAATAAACTGAGCCTGTTGTGAGGTACAGTTAATCCAACCTTACATCAAAATTGATGCGATTTCTTAGTCATCGGCTCCATTCAGTTAAATGGAGCTGTCTCTGTTTGTGCTGTGTCTGCTGCTGTCTGTTATTGTGAGGGGTCTGGAGGGACACAGATAGGCTAAATGACCTTATGTTGTGTGTCCTGAATGTTCTGTGGTTTCTGTGAGGAAGCTACACAAATCGACGATGTCGATTAATCAATCTAGGAATGTTTATTTTTTGTGTGGGACATTGTCCCACTGAGTTTCTCCCTCCTGGTCCTCTCCAGCCTCTACTGATTATAGCCACCCTCTTGCTGTGATTTCTTTTACCCCAGAGATGGTATATCGAGGATTGCCTCCTTTGGGTGGAACAGAGTGTTGTGAGCCAGAGGAAGGGGTGGGAAAATGGGTCTGTATTTTGATTGGGTGTATACTTTTTAGATCTATGGAATTCTGTGTTTCTTGCATCCATACCTTAAGCCAAAAACAAAATTGCATCTTTCCTGAAAGAGCCACACAGTTAACACACAGGAATGTTTTTCTTTCTAAAATAAAATGAGCTGCACAATTAAAGTTTTTCTGTGAGTGGATGCGAGTCCAGTCTTATTATAAAAAGACCCTTTTTTTTTCCTGTTAGTTTTGGCATGGATGTAGTCCATTAAACTTCCATTCATGCATTGGCAGCCATATTGGAAAAGTGCAGGATGAACTCACCCTACTGGGCCCAACGGGAGGTGCATCACAACCTTTGTATCACCAACAGAGTGAATGTCAGTGTTGCTAAAATGCTGCTTCTCTCTCTAAAGTCGAATTGCTTCCTCAGTGCTGAACGCTTGATTAGTTTGGTGCGCTCTTTGTGGTCTTAATCCACGAGTATGAAATTATTTCTGATGCTGAGGAGCAGGGTTTACTCTGTGCCATTTGGAAAGCTGTGACAGAGCTGCTGACAGTGCAGAAACAGTAGCCATTGAGACACGCACACACAAACAACAGAGGAGCCTTTTCCAGGGTGCAGACACTACCCTTTTGTGCTTCATGGTGCAGAAGAGAACGGAGCTCTCAATCTCCCAGTACAGCTGTGCTGTGGGCCTTTTGACATGGGGGTCTCTGGAGGACTTCTTCCTGAACACACACTGCCATTTTATTCTGACGATTGAACCCTATGCATTGGGGAGCGTGCTGTCTGTGCAGTGATGACCTCTTTGTATGTATTGATTTGAGATAACTGAGACGACACTCAGTCCTGAAGAAAGCAGTGATTTTCTTCCCCTGAGAGAATGGGTAAAAACGCTGGATATGATTCAAATTCCAAATCAAGATTGGGTCTCCAAGCTTCCCACACGGCTGCCCTTAATTCACCCCTAACAGCAACAGTTCCACAGCACTGGAGGCTGCTGGGTAGGTAATTCCTCTGGCTGTGGAACAGAAAAATTCCCCAGGCCTGATCCCTCCTTCGGTAGCTAACCTGGGCTCACATCCTGCCTTATTGCGAGGAGAAGCATTGCTCATCTTATTAGAAAAAGACTTGAATTTACATAGCACCTTTTTTCACAAATGCAGCACGTCCCATAATGCTTCACCACTGATAAAATCGCCGAGCTGTTTTAAAATTCATTCACAGGATGAGGGTGTCACTGGCTGGGCCAGCATTTATTGCCCATCCTTAATTGCCCAGAGGGCAGTTAAGCGTCACCCACATTGCTGTGGGTCTGGAGTCACACATAGGTCAGACCGGGTAAGGACAGCAGTTTCCTTCCCGAAAGGACATTGGTGAACCAGACAGGTTTATTCTGACGTTTGAGAATGGTTTCATCATCATCGTTAGACTCGTAATTCCATTTTTTAAATTGAATTGAAATTTCACCATCTGCCATGGCAGGATTTGAACCCGGGTCCACTGGGGGAAGAATGTTGATGTAAAGGTGACTATTTAAAAATCAGGCCTCACCCATTTTGAAATAACTCCACAAAGGCTGGTATCCCATCACTAAGTCACATTTTATTTACACACAGAGTCATAGAGGTCTACAGCATGGAAACAGGCCCTTCGGCCCAACTTGTCAATGCTGTCCAGTTTTCACAATTAATCTAGTCCCATTTGCCCGCGTTTGGTCCACATCCCTCCTTACCTGTCCCATCCATGTACCTGTCCAAATGTTTCTTCAATGACAAAATTGTACTTGCCTCCACCACTACCTCTGGCCACCAATTCCAGTATTTGCGTGAAAATATTGCCTCTCTGGACCCTTTTGTATCTCTTCCCTCTTACCTTAAACCTGTGCCCTCTAGTTTGAGACTCCCCGACCCTGGGAAAACAATGTTGGCTATCTACGTTATCTATGCCTCTCATGGTTTTCTAAACCTATATAAGGTCACCCCTCAGTCCCCAAGCTCCAGGGGAAAGAGTCCCAGCCTATCCAGCCTCTCTTCATAACTCAAACCTTCTAGTTCAGGTAGCAGCCTAGTAAATCCTTCATGTACTCTTTCTACTTTAATAATATCCTTTCTATTAGTAGGGTGACCAGAACTGCACACAGTACTCCAAATGTACCTTACCAATGTCCTGTACAGCTGCAACATGACATCCCAACTCCTATACACAGTGTTCTAACCACTGAAGGCAAGCATACCAAATGCCTTCTTCATTATCCTAGGCGAAAGTGAGGACTGGAGATTAGAGTCGAGAGTGTAGTGCTGGAAAAGCACAGCCAGTCAGGCAGCATCTGAGGAGCAGGAAAATCGACGTTTTGGGCACTATCCTGTCTACCTGTGACTCCACTTTCAAGGAGCTATGAACCTGCAGTCCAAGGTCTCTTTGTTCAGCAACACTCCCCAGGCCCTACCATTGTGTATAATTCCTGCCATGATTCACCTTACCGCCATGCGAAATCTCACGTAAATCTAAATTAAACTCCATCTGCCACTCCTTGGCCTATTCACTCACCTGATCAAGGTCGTATCTTACTCTGGGAAGATCTCCTTTACTGTCCACTACGCCTCCAATTTCAGTGTCATCTGCAAACTTACTAAACTATATTCACATCCAGATGATTTATATAAATATCTGGAAAAGCAGTGGACCCCACACCAATCCTCGTGGCATGCCACTGGTCACAGGCCTCCAATCTGAAAAAAAACCGCCACCACCACCCTCTGTCTCCTGCCTCCGTTTGTATGCACCTGGCTAGCTCCCCCTGGATTCCATGTAATCTAACCTTACTCACCAGTCTGCCATGTGAAACCTTATTGAATGTGTTGCTGAAGTCCATATGGACAACCCCTACCGCTCTGCCCTCATCAACCTTCTTTATCACCTTTTCGAAAAAACTCAGTCAAGTTAGTGAGACATGACTTCCCACGCACGAAGCCATTAACCATCCCTAATCAGTCCTCACCTTTCCAAATGTGTGTAATTACTGTCTCTCAGAATCCCTCTCGCAACATACCCACCACTAACGTCAGGCTCACGGGTCCGTAGTTCCCTGGCATTTCCTTCCCGCCCTTCTTAAGTAGTGGCACCACGTTAGCTAACCTCCAGTCTTCTGGCACTTCACCTGTGGCTAGCGATGAGAGAGACCCAGCAATCCCTTCCCTGGCTTCCCACAAAGGTCTTGGAAACGGATCGGTACCGGGGGATTTATCTACCTTTACGCGTTTCAAGACATCCAGCACCTCCTCTTCTGTAATAGGGACGCTATTCAAGACGTCCCCGTTTATTTCCCCAAGTTCCTTCGCGTCCATGTCCTCCTCCACAGTAAATACTGGCACAAAATATTCTGCTCCCACCTTTGCTCACCCTGAAGTTGTTATGATGTTGATTCCTATCAGTTGGCCATGCTCCACATGTGTGTTGTTGAGTTTATTAAAAAAAATGTTCGTTCAGTCCCATTGGGTGGGTCTGCTTAACACCTTCCCCCCCCCAGTCAGTGAGGCTGAGATGAGGAGGCCGTATGTGGAGGGTTGTGAGTGTGAAACTATCCTGACCCTTTCCTCACATGAAGGGGTTGACCTGTATCACACCCACTCCCCCACAACAATGGGTCCTTCAGGACTTCAGTTTTTCTCCCCTGTTGCCATAGAAGCAATTACGTCATCAGACGTTCCTCATAGCAGAGGATTTGATGTACCTTTTGCAAGTTAACTGTGAGTTGTATCCTGAGACCAGCCTGTCAGTTTAGACCTAAAGCAACAGCAACACTGCATGTTCTCCATGAGAACAGGATAGGGCACTGTGATAGGGTTTGGACATCACTGCAAACCACTGAGACTTCATCTGTTGGGAAGGAATTTTCACAGCACTCATGTTTCAAACCCACTTCACACACCAGGTTATTGACAACAGGAGCTTTTCCTGGATGTGTGTGTGGGAAGTGTTATACAATGGACACCTTTACCTTCTGCCTGTTTGCTAATGTAGATGTACAGTCAAACAGAAACCCCCGCACTGCACCAGTTTTAAGGTCAGCTCAAGTGAACTAATCCCTGCAGAGTATTTGAGCTCGTGTCTTCTGCTTACTGAGTCGGATTGTTTCTCGAGAGAGAGAGAGAGAGAGAGAGAGAAAAACAGGGCCCTAACTTGGCCGTGTGCAATCTACCACATGTGTAGCTCCTCAGCGTTAGACAGCCTCCCCAGACAACTCGTCCCAGATTTGTCACTTGTAATCCTCCACCTTTAATCCCTTCTTCCAATTCCCTGCCCATTCCTGTGTGTGTGTGTGTGTGTCTATCTATGTGTGAGTGTGTGTGTGTCTGTGTGTGTGTGTTTCTGTGTGTGTGTGTGTGTGTCTGTGTCTGTGTCTGTGTGTGTGTGATAGTAGGGAAACAGGCCCTTTAGCCCAACAAGTCCACTCTGACCCGCCAAAGAGTAACCCACTCAGACCCACTTTCCAACGCAATATTCACCCCTGACTAATACACCTAACACTATGGGCAATTTAGCATGGCCGATTCACCTGACCTGCACATCTTTGTGACTGGGGGGGAGGAAGCTCACACAGACACAGGGAGAATGTGCAAACTCCACACAGACAGTCACCCAAACTGGGACTTGGACCTGGGTCCCTAGCGCTGTGAGGCAGCAGTGCTAACCATCAAGCCATTCTGCCGCCCCTCTCTTCAACACTTGGAAGTCTATGTTAAGAATAAAGAACAAAGAACAAAGAAAATTTATTGCCCAGGAACAGGCCCTTCTGCCCTCTAAGCCTGAGCCAATCCAAATCCACTGTCTAAACCTATTGCCCAATTCCTAAGCATCTGTATCCCTCTGCTCCCCATCTACTTATGTACCTGTCCAGATGCATCTTACTGTCCCTGCCTCTACTCCCTCTGCTGGCAACGTGTTCCAGGCACCTACCACCCTCTGTGTAAAGTACTTGCCATGTGTCTTCCCATTAAACTTTCCACCTCTCACCTTGAAAGCGCGACCTCTCGTTGTTGAATCCGTCACCCTGGGAAAAAGCTTATCTCTATCCACCCTGTGTATACCCTTCATGATTTTGTAGACCTCAATCAGGTCCTCCCAAATCTCCTTTTTTCTAATGAAAACAATCCTAACCTACTCACGTTCCATACCAGGCAACATCCTCAAACCTTTTCTGCACCCTCTCCAAAGTGACCGGAACTGTACACATATTCTAAATGCAGCCAAACTAATGTCTTGTACAATGTTAACATGACCTGCCAGCTCTTACACTCAATACCCCGTCCAATGAAGGCAAGCATACTATATGCCTTCTTGACCACTCCATCCAGCTGTGCAGCCACCTTCAGGGTACAATGGACCTGAACTCCCTTCTGCTCATCAACTGTTGTTTGTGATGTACATAAATGGTCTGGAAGAGGACACTGTTGGTATGATTAGCAAGTTTGCAGATGACACGAAGATTGATGGAGTAGCAGAAAACATAGGGAACTGTCGAAGAATACAGGAGAATATAGATAGACTGGAGAGTTGGGCGGAGAAGTGGCAGATGGAGTTCAATCCAGCAAATGTGAGGTGATGCATTTTGGGAAATCTAATTTATATAGCACCCTTAAGGTCTTCACAGGAACACTATTGTTCAAAAAAATGACACCAATAAAATAAAGGCATTCACATTGCTCAGGATGTCCTAAAGTACTTCACTGTCAGTCAACTAATCTTCAGTCAACACAGGCATAATATGAACATAGAAGTGTATGCACATTAAATGTCCACAGGTAGCACTCTGATAATGGCTGAAAATGTGTTGCTGGAAAAGCGCAGCAGGTCAGGCAGCATCCAGGGAACAGGAGAATCGACGTTTCGGGCAGAAGCCCTTCTTCAGGAAGGAGCAGAGAAACTGTTTATCCCTCAGCCTTGGCCTGACGGGGAGACTGCCATGCTCCTCTTTGGAGTGGTGCCCTGGATTGTTTAACATTTTACCTGAGATGGCTGTCAGTCCCTTGGTGAAACATCTCACCCAAAAGATGGTTCTTTTTGACAATGCTGCACTCCCTCAGGTACTGCACTGGGATGTCCACTTAGATTCTCAGTGGGTAGAGTGGAACCAGAACTTGCGATCTTTCAGGTAAGGTAAGACCATAAGACACAGGAACAGAAATTAGGCCATTTGGTCTCCTCTGCCATTCAGTCATGACTGATAAGTTTCTCAACCCCATTCTTCTGCCTGCTTGCATCGATCCCCTTGACAATCAAGAACCTATCTATTTCTGTCTTAAATTTACTCAATGACCTGGCCTCCCCAGCCTTCTGCGGCAACACATTCCATTGATTCATCACTCTCTGGCTGAAGATGTTTTTCGTCATCTCCGTTCTAAAAGGTCTTCCCTTTACTCTAAGGCTGTGTCCTCAGGTCCTAGTCTCTCCTGTTAAAGGAAACATTTCCAAAAGTCTACTCTATCGAGGCCTTTCAATAGTCTATAAGTTTCAATCAGATCCCACCTTATCCTCCTAAAGTCTATTGAACATAGACCTAGAATCCTCAAACATTCCTCAAATGTTAAGTCTTTCCTTTCTGGGATCATTCTCATGAACCTTCTCTGAACCCTCTCTGGGACCAGTACATCCTTGCTGAGGTATGGGGCCCAAAATTGCTCACAATACTCTAAATGCGGTCTGACCAGAGCTTCATAAAGCCTCAGAAGTACCTCCTTGCTATTATATTCTAGTTCTCTGGAAATAAATGCCAACATTATATTTGCTTTCATAGCTACCGACTCACCCTGCCAGTTAGCCTTAAGAGAAGTTAACCTGCAGTTTTTTGCTTTATGTTAAGATGCAGCCACATTGCTGTGGGAGTCACTCATAGACCAGACTGGGTGATATCAGCAGATTTCCTTCCCTAAGGGACTAGCGTGAACTAGATTTTTTTTCTACAACAATCAGATAATTTCCCGGCCCCTATTACTGATACTAGCTTTCTGTTCCATATACAGTTAATGAACTAAATTTGAATTCTCCCAATGCCAAGGAGAGATTTGAATCGTTTTCTCTGGATTTCCGATCCAGTTTCCATCCTTCCATTTCTAACCCTCACAGTGACTGGAATTTTCCATTTCTATAATCTCCAGACCACAGTTTTTCCACCCATCCATGTTAATGTGCAGAAAAGCAGAATATACAAAGCAGCAATGTGGAAAATTCAAATCGATAACTCATCAGTGACTGAGCTGTGAGTCAGAGATGAACTGGAGCCAAAACCAGGGTCGAATTCCAGGATAAATTCTGGGAATTGGAAACATACGGAATTCTCTCCATTTGGGCTTCATTGCTTCATTAGCCATCGCCATTACCAGTCAAGACCCTCTCTGGTCATTTCTCTGCTCTGTAATAATCTGTGGCTTCTACAAGGCTCGGAAACCTGACTCCTGTTTCCATAGCAACGCCTGCTACTCCTGCAGAGCTAGATCTATCCTGTTGTGAATCTTTGTACCTGAGTCTTTCTAATTCTTGGGTTCAGTCAGATATCTACCTCCAAATGGTGGGAAGCTGCCCCTTCTGTCTGGCCTTGAGTTTCAAGGTGCTATCTTCAGTTGTTGGTCCAGAAAGGTTCCCCAATCTTTCTCCTTCCCCGCTTTTGCCCAGCACTTCCCCCTTCTTTTTCCCTGTGTCTGCGTGTGTTTCCTCTGGGTACTCTGGTTTCCTCCCACAGTCCAAAGATGTGCAGGTTAGGTGGATTAGCCATAGGAACTGCAAGTTAGTGGGGATCCCGGTGCGATACTCTTCGTAGATGTTCATAGAATCCCGACAGTATGGAAACAGGCCATTTGGCCCAACAAGTCCACACCGACCCTCCGAAGAGCAGCCCACTCAGACCCATTCCCCTACACCTAACACTATGGGCAATTTAGCATGACCAATTCACCTAACCTGCACATCTTTGGACTGTGGGAGGAAACTGGAGGAAACCCACACAGACACGGGGAGAATGTGCAAATTCCACACAGACAGTTACCCAAGGCGGGAATTGAACCCAGGTCCCTGGTGCTGTGAGGTAGCAGTGCTAACCACTGAGCTACCATGCTGCCCACAAACTCTTGGGAAATAAGGCAGGGCAGGTGACTGAGGTGTCAGTGGGGGAGGACTTTGGGGCCAGCGACCATAATTCTATTAGATTTAAAATAGTGATGGAAAAGAATAGACCAGATCTGAAAATTGAAGTTCTAAATTGGAGGAAGGCCAATTGTGACGGTATGAGGCAAGAACTTTCAAAAGTTGATTGGAGGCAGATGTTTGCAGGTAAAAGGACAGCTGGAAAATGGGAAGCCTTCAGAAATGAGATAATGAGAGCCCAGAGAAAGAATATTCCTGTCAGGGTGAAAGGAAAAGCTGTCAGGGTGAAAGGGAAGGCTGGTAGGTATAGGGAATGCTGGATGACTAAAGAAATTGAGGGTTTGGTTAAGAAAAAGAAGGAAGAATATGTCAGATATAGAGAGAATAGATCGAGTGAATCCTTAGAAGAGTATAAAGGCAGTAGGAGTATACTTAAGAAGGAAATCAGGAGGGCAAAAAGGGGACATGAGATAGCTTTGGCAAATAGAATTAAGGAGAATCCAAAGGGTTTTACAACTACATTAAGGACAAAAGGGTAACTAGGGAGAGAATAGGGGCCCCTCAAAGATCAGCAAGGCGGCCTTTGTGTGGAGCCGCAGGAGATGGGGCAAATACTAAATGAGTATTTTGCATCAGTATGTACTGTGGAAAAGGACAAATAAGATATAGAATGTAGGGAAATAGATGGTGACATCTTGAAAAATGCCCATATTGCAGAAGAGGAAGTGCTGGATGTCTTGAAACATCATAAAAGTGGATAAATCCCCAGGATCTGATCAGGTATACTCTAGATCTCAGTGGGAAGCTAGGGAAGTGATTGCTGGGCGCCTTACTGAGATATTTGTATCTCAGGTGAGGTGCCAGAAGACTGGAGGTTGGCTAATGTGGTGCCACTGTTTAAGAAGGGTAGTAAAGACAAGCCAGGGCTGATTAAGGATTATCAACATGACTTTGTGCGTGGGAAATCATGTCTCACAAACTTGATTGAGTTTTTTGAAGAAGTAACAAAGAGGATTGATGACAAGCCAGGGAATTATAGACCGGTGAGCCTAATGTTGGTGGTGGGCAAGTTGTTGGAGGGAATCCTGAGGGACAGGATGGACATGTATTTGGAAAAGCAAGGACTGATTAAGGATTATCAACATGACTTTGTGTGTGGGAAATCATGTCTCACAAACTTGATTGAGTTTTTTGAAGAAGTAACAAAGAGGATTGATGAGTGCAGAGCAGTAGATGTGATCTATATGGACTTCAGTAAGGCGTTCGACAAGATTTCCCCTGGGAAACTGGTGAGCAAAGTTAGATCTCACGGAATACAGGGAGAACTAGCCATTTCGATACAGGACTGGCTCAAAGGTAGAAGACAGAGGGTGGTGGTGGAGGGTTGTTTTTCAGACTGGAGGCCTGTGACCAGTGGAGTACCACAAGGAATCGGTGCTGGGACCTCTACTTTTTGTTTTTTATATAAATGATTTGGATGCGAGCATAAGAGATACAGTTAGTAAGTTTGCCGATGACACCAAAATTGGAGGTGTAGTGGACAGCGAAGAGGGTTACCTCAGATTACAACAGGATCTGGACCAGATGGGCCAATGGGCTGAGAAGTGGCAGATGGAGTTTAATTCAGATA
>NC_057739.1:39411592-39417748 GCF_004010195.1 Chiloscyllium plagiosum
AGAACTAGAGGGCATAGGTTTAGGGTGAGAGGGGAAAGATATAAAAGAGACCTAAGGGGCAACTTATTCACACAGAGGGTGGTACCTGTATGGAATGAGCTGTCAGAGGATGTGGTGGAGGCTGGGATATGGGTCGGGTGCTGGCAGGTGGGACTAGATTGGGTTGGGATATCTGGGATAGCATGGACAAGTTGGACCGAAGGGTCTGTTTCCATGCTGTATATCTCTCTGACTCTAAGTTCACACTGACCCTTCGAAGAGTAACCCACCCAGACCTAATTATTCTACATTTCCCCCTGACTAATGTACCTAACCTACACATCCCTGAATGCAATGGGCAATTTAACGCAGCCAGTTCACCTGACCTGCACATTTTTGGATTAGTGGGAGGAAACCCACACAGACACAGGGACTCCACACAGACAGTCAGCAAGGCAAGGATTGAACCCAGGTCCCTGTGAGGCAGCAGTGCTAACCACTGAGCCACTGTGCCACACCAAAGGAACATTGCTACACTGTGGTGGTTAATGCAGCATATCTCAGAGGACGGTTTTGATCCATTGACCTCTGAGTTGTGGGCCCAGCACCTTCCCACTGCACCACTCTGCTCGCTTCAGAGAGTTGGTGCAGACTCTATGGGCTGAGCAGTGTCTTTGTGTACTGTCGGGATTCCGTAAGGTTTAACAACACTTCTTGAATAAATAATACCTTGAAGATTAGTAAAACATAACCTTGTGCTTTTAATACTAATGCAAGGCCTCTCCCCACTGTGCCCTGCCAACCCTTTACCCAACCATCCCCAGGTTATAGGTGGCACACACTCACTGCCAGCTCTCAGGTGGGCAATGGGAAAGGTTGTGGATGCTGCAGTTTCCCCCTGAGGGAGTGGCAGTATTTGCGGGGGGTTTGGGAGGGGGGAGCTGTCGAAAATCAAAGGGGGGCTCTCCGTGAAACAGAAACGGAAACACGAGATTTTCCATCCAGGCTTGTTCTGCTACTCTGTCGTTCAGACACTTTGATTTCTACATTTGATTCCTGCAGAGTACGCAGAGTTTCTACATTGCAAAGGGAAAAAGTTCACAGACTTTGACGAAGTTCGGAAGGAGATCGAGGACGAAACGGACAGGGTGACCGGCAGCAACAAGGGCATCTCATCAATTCCAATTAACCTGCGGGTCTACTCCCCCAACGGTGAGGATTGGGAAGCACAGCTCTCGTCTTGTAAAACGCGGTTTGGACCAGAAAGGGTTAACTGACGCCACAAGATAAGCTGCACCCATCAGGATGCAAAGGGGCCCACCAGCTCCCATAACATAGGAACATAGAGGCTAGGAGCAGGAGTAGGCCATTTGGCCTCTTGAGCCTGCTTTGCCATTCAGTATGACCATGGTTGACAAGCAGGAAGCTGGACGAACACAGCATCAGGAGGTGGAGATGTTTAGGGTGTAATCCATCTTCAGGACTGAAATGTTGACTTCTCCACCTCCTGATGCTGCCTGGCTTGCTGTGTTCTTCCAGCCTCCTGATTGTCTACCTTGGATTCCAGCATCCGCAGTTTATTGTCTGTGTTCCATATGATCATGGCTGATCATTGAGCTCAATACCCTAATCTCACCCTCTCCCCGTATCCCTTTAGCCACAAGGACAATATTTACCTTCTTCTGGAAAACACATAATGTTTTGGCCTTAACTACTTTCCCTGGTATTGAATTCCACAGGCTCATCGCCCTTGTTGTTCTTTGCATTAAGGGGGTGCAGCTAAAGTAATGATATACTCATTCTTAAACTGAGCCTAACCTCTCAAGAGAGGCCATCTTGGATGTAATATAACTCCTCTGTTGTGGTGTCCTTCCTGATGTGGTAACAGAACCCCAGACGAATACTGACATAAAGGATTGGTGTCAGCAAACCTATCCACTGGACGGCACAGTGGCTCAGTGCACCAGGGACCCGAGTTCAATTCCAGCCTCGGGCGACTGTCTGTGTGGAGTTTGCACATTCTCCCCGTGTCTGAATAGGTTTCCTCCGGATGCTCCAGTTTCCTCCCACAGTCACAAAGATGTGCAGGTCAAGTGAATTGGCCATGCTAAATTGTCCATAGTGTTAGGCCCATTAGTCAGAGGGGAAACAGGTCTGGGTGGTTTACTCTCTGAGAGGGTCGGTGTGGACTTGTTGGGCCGAAGGGCCTGTTTCCACACTGTAGGAAATCTAATCAAGATATCGTAGATCATACTCAATATTAACCCAATGTCATGATCCTGAAATCTGTAATAAACTCCTCAAAATATAGCCCCATATTCAGAGAATGCAAGTATTTAAATGTGGTGTTAAACTTAATTGACACAATCCAATGCAGCACTTCAACCTTTCTTAATTTAGTTCCCTCCCTCTCTTCCTAACTTTCACTCCCCCAGACAGGCGGTGCTTGTAAATTGTACTTTTAGTTAGAAACACAGGTGATTTGGTGGTGGTTTTTCTTAAAAAAAAGCATTCCAAATACAAAAGTTTTAAAAGAACTTTTATCCTGTTCCATGTTTTGCCAAAATGTAAATGTGCCCCATTACTGTCAAGTTTCAATGAATTGATTCCTCATTCTAAAAGTCTAGACAACACAAAGATGTGAATTAACGGCATTGTCTGCTCTCTCCTCAGTTCTTAACCTGACCTTGATTGACCTCCCTGGAATGACCAAGATAGCGGTGGGTGACCAACCCCCTGACATTGAGTTCCAGATCCGAGACATGCTCCTGCAGTTTGTCACCAAGGAGAACTGTCTGATCTTGGCAGTGTCTCCTGCCAACTCCGACCTGGCCAACTCTGACGCCCTGAAGATAGCTAAAGAGGTTGATCCCCAAGGTATGGTGCCATCTCTCTCTGGTAATTTGACAAGGTTTGTGGTCCAGTACCCAGGGTGGAACTGGAAACCCCGCACTGCTGCTCCACCATCATCCGTACGACCTGGACACAATTCTCACGTTTTGGTACAGGGTCCGCAGTCACTGCTTCTACTTTGGGGCTTGATTTGTGGCAGGTTTAGAACATAGAACATTACAGCGCAGTACAGGCCCTTTGCCTCTTGAAGTTGTGCCGACCTGTCATACCAATCTGAAGCCCATCTAACCTACACTATTCCATTTACGTCCATATGCTCGTCCAATGACGACTTAAATGTACTTAAAGTTGGCAAATCTACTACCGATTCTTAAGTACCGTTTTTGGTCTATTTATTCCTTTCGATGTTGCTGCAAACCTGTGGTTGACTGGGCCTATAATCCCGACTTCAATGATGGCAATGTTACACAGTTTTTGAGCTTCTCTGAGTTTCTGGGATCAGAATATTCTCTGTGATCAACTCCAGTCCGTGTTTCTTATTTTACCGGAATGATACCTCGATTCCGAGGATAAAGCTACAGGAGGTTATACAAACCAAAATGTTATTGCCTGGATATTGGGATGTAAGGGAGTGATTGTCATGTGAGTAGTAGTTGAGGACTCTGGGTCTGTACTTGATGGAGTTTAGAGGGACGAGGGAGGATCTCAATGAAACGTATATTGGACATGGATAGGGTGGACATGGAAAAGATGTTTCCATCAGTATAGAGATGTGAACCCGAGGGCACAGCCTCAGACAGAAGGAACGGTTCTTTAGAACTGAGATGTGGAGAAATGTCTTCAGCCAGAGGGTGGTGTCTCTGTAGAGCTCATTGCCGTGGTAGGTGTGGAGGCCAAGTCATTGAGTGTATTTAAGGCAGAGATACAGAGGAACCCTGATTATCCGGCGTTCAATTATCCGAATATCGGATTATCTGGCAAGATCGTAAAATCCTGATGCTCAGCTAAACAAGGTTATCCGGCATTCGATTAACCGAGCAAAATACTTTCCGCCCGTGTCCTCCGGATAATCGAGGTTCCTTTGTCGATAGTTTCTTGTTGAGTGAAGGGATCAAGGGTTACGAGGAGGAGGCAGGAAAATGGGATTGAGAAACATATCAGCCATGATCGAGTGGCAGAGCAGACCTGATGGGGTGAATGGCCTCATTCTGCTCCTGTATTTTATTGTCTTGTGATTTGATCAAATTATGCAAGATACCAACAAAAAAAAAACAAAATATTTCAGGGGACAGCTGTATTTTTTGTTTCATGGGATGTGTGCAGGTCCAGCATTTGTTGTTCATCCTTAATTGCCCTTTGAACTGAGTGACTTGCTCAGCCATTTCAGAGGGCAGTTAGGAGTTATTGGTGTGGGGCTGGAGTCCTGTCTAGGCCAGGTAAGGATGGCAGACTTCCTTGCCTAAAGGGAATTAGTGAACCAGATGGGTCTTTAGAACAATCAATGGGAGGTTCATGGTTACCATTACTGAGACGAGCTTTGTGTTTCAAATTCATGAATTGAATTTAGATTTCATCTGTTGCTATAATGGGACTTTAAACCATATTCTCCCAAATCTTTAGCCTGTGTCTCTGGATAAGTAGTCCAGTGACAGACCCACTACACCACCATCTCTCCCTGACTCAGAGTCAGGAAATTAGGTGTATTTTATTAAATCGTGTTCAGGTTTGTGGTCTTACAGGAATCACACTGGCACACAGAGTGACCAATTCGCTAAAATAATCATTGGCTGTTGATGTGGAATATTGTAAGTGCATCCTTTGTCACCTGCTCTCCCAGACTTAAAGAAATAGGCCTCAGCCCATCCCTGACCTCTCCAGGTGCTCTTCTATAACTTCGCCACCAGGCGGTGTCTTGCCTCTATGGGGCCCAGCCCCCACCCCTAAGGGGCCCTGTTTCGCTTCTCTGGGGCTCAGTGCTGTCCCAATGGGGCCCAGTTCCCCCACCCACCCCCACCCACCTCCACCCACCCAAAGTACACCAGTGGTTTTTGCCTGAAAAGTGTTTTTTTTTTTGCTATGTTCCAGGTCTGCGTACAATTGGGGTCATCACTAAACTGGATCTGATGGATGAAGGGACAGATGCCCGTGATATCTTGGAAAACAAACTGTTACCCCTTAGACGAGGTAAATTCCAAAGGAGTATGTTCAGGTTTCAGTTTCTCCCAGCATTGGTGTTGTGATTTCAATACTTACAGAAACAAAACTAAATGTTTCCAGAACTGTTGCTAGAGTTGTGTCACAGTTGGTAAGTTAGTACCAACATACCAACCTTTAAGACTCACGGAATGTCAGCACACCTTTAAGAGACAATGTTAGTACACCTTTAAGAGACGCAGAGTGTTAGTACACCTTAAAGAGGCATGGAATGTCTGTACACCTTAAAGAGGCATGGAATATCTGTACACCTTTAAGAGATGCGGAGTGTTTGTACCCCTTTAAGAGACGCAGAGTGTCAGTACTCCTTTAAGGGACACGGAATGTTAGTACACCTTTAAGAGACGTGGAGTGTCAGTACACCTTTAAGAGACGCGGAGTGCTAGTAAGAGATATGCTATGATATCAGCCCTGTAACATAACATGTGACCTGAAGCAGAAAAGTCTCAGACTCCATCTTAACTTGCTGGAAGAGCACAGCAGTTCAGGCAGCATCCGAGGACAGGCAAAATCGACGTTTCGGGCAAAAGCCCTTCATCAGGAATAAAGGCAGAGAGCCTGAAGCATGGAGAGATAAGAGTTTCAAGGCTGAGGAAATGACCTGGGAGTTGCAATGAGAGAGAGACTCCCTGAGATTCTTGTAGAGAGAGGAGGAAAACTTCTTCAAGGCAGGCATCCTTGCAAGAGGATTCGCAGTAGGGTTAAAATCAACGAGGTAAAAACAATGACTGCAGATGCTGGAAACCAGATTCTGGATCAGTGGTGCTGGAACAGCACAGCAGTTCAGGCACCATCCGAGGACGGGCAAAATCGACGTTTCGGGCAAAAGCCCTCACCCTCCTTCTTATTGCTTTCCTTTTATTTCTTTTTTAAAAAATTAGACTCCCTACAGTGTGTAAACAAGCCCTTCGGCCCAACACATCCACACCGACCATCCAAAGTGTAACCCACCCAGACCCATTTTCCTCTGAATGATGCACCTAACACTACGGGCAATTTAGCATGGCCAATTCACCTGTACTGCACTTTTTTGGACTATGGGAGGAAACCGGAGCATCCAGAGGAAACCCACGCAGACACGGGGAGAACGTGTAACCTCCACACAGACAG
>NC_057739.1:39418163-39456933 GCF_004010195.1 Chiloscyllium plagiosum
CTGTAAACCCTTCCTTATTCATATACCCATCCAGATGCCTTTTCAATGTTGTAATTGTACCAGCCTCCACCACTTCCTCTGGCAGCGCATTCCATACACGTACCACCCTCTGTGTGGAAAAGTTGCCCCTTAGGTCCCTTTTATATCTTTCCCCTCTCACCCTAAACCTATGCCCTCCGGTTCTGGACTCCCCCACCCCAGGGAAAAGGCCTTATCTATTTATCCTATCCATGCCCCTCCTGATTTTATAAACCTCTCTAAGGTACACAAGGTGGTGTGTGATCCGAATGACCTGGTAGGAGAATCACATGTAAGGTGCCCACAAGCTCCAAGCTACAGCAGCAGAGCCCTGACTTTGTGAATTGCAAGTCCGTGATCAGTGGTGATTTACTGGTGAGTCTTTGCTGATGCTGTCTTCTATGGGCAGAGATGGTCACAGCCCAGGTTGCTTGGCAAATGATATTGGAGAATGATGGGCACCTGTATGGTTTGAACCTTGGACCCTCTGAGCCCAATATGAACCCCTTTAAAGGGAGGTAGCAGAAAGCATGCAGTGCTTGTGGCCAGGCTTTGACTCCTGGCTCTTCTTCCTTTCTCCTTTTCTTGCAAGGCTACATCGGTGTGGTGAACAGAAGTCAGAAGGACATTGACGGGAGAAAGGACATTCAAACAGCTTTGGCAGCTGAGAGAAAATTCTTTCTTTCACACCCAGCCTATCGGCACATGGCAGACCGCATGGGGACCCCTTATCTTCAGAAGGTGCTCAACCAGGTAATGCTGACATAACGTCAAAGCACCAGGCCATCGGTTGCTATGTCCTCTCAATGACACATTGGCCAACCCTACAGGATCTCCTTGGAGCTTCTGGGTATGGGTTAAAGGTCAAAGGTTGTGGGCACTAATTTCTGCAAGGGCACCAGGAAAGATAATGGGTAATTATTTCATTTTTCTCCGTGAACACCCCTCTGAACGCTGAGAATATTGTACACATTTGGCTGGCAGGAGTGGTGTTGCCAGGGCCCAAGATGGGAGGTATATCCGGGCCTCGTTACTGGGATCTTGGGGGTGGGGTTCCCTGTACGCAGGTTGTGAGTGGAGTGGGGAGGGACCTGGTTCAGGGGGCCCACAATGTCTGACCCATGACCCTTGGGTGTCACAGGAAGGTCTATTGACTGACACGAGGTCAAATGTCCCAGCTCTAGCCATTTTCACCGAGCCACTGTTAAACCTCTGTGAACAAAATGGGGATCTCTCTCTTTGGGTCGTGGAGCAGGTCATGTGATAAACCCTAAAGGATGACAGAACCACAGATGGACACGCAAGGGAATGCCAAGCCTAATTTTGGACAGAGCTGGGCAGGATTTACTGTCCCACCCCATAGGGGTATCACTAACAGTTGGGGAGATTTGTGCCATTTTACAAGAGGCAGGATGAGCAGCAAGGGTGTCCATGACCCCTAGGTAACCGATTGGAGGGGGCTCACAGCCTATTCTGTTTGTAGCAAGGTGGAATTTACCCATCAGCCTCTGGGTCCTGAGGTAGCAGGGATGAAGCCAGCTGCATGGAGGTGTCCTCATTGTCAGGGACCCAGAGGGCCCAGCTCTCCAGGCAAGCTTGAGGGACCTTCCCTGGCAATCTGTCCACAGCTAGAGGCAGGAGAAGTTTCCCCTCTATGACAAGGATAGAAGGACAAAAGAAACCTACCAGGGTGGTCAGCCTGGACTGTCAGAGGCTTTACCACAAATGTAGGCCTGTTCTTGACATTGTTTGTGTCCCCTACTCCCTTGTTGCCACTCTCTCTCTCTCTCTCTCTTTAACAGCAATTGACAAACCATATCAGGGACACACTGCCTGCTCTGCGTAACAAGCTACAAAGCCAGCTGCTGTCTATTGAGAAAGAGGTGGAAGAATACAAGAACTTTAGACCTGATGACCCCTCCAGGAAAACCAAGGCCTTGCTACAGTAAGTCTGACTCTCGATGATGGCTTCATCGCCAACACTAGAGTGTCATCAGAGAGGTCCTCTTTCCTCAGCTTATTTTTTTTTCTGTCTTTATAAATCCCACCTTCATGTTCACGTATCACTTCCTGGGATGAGGGGATTTGTTTACTTTTTCTTTGTGAATTCACGGGATGTGATTGTCGCTGGCAAGGCCAGGGTTTTTATTCCAGTCCCAGGATGCATTGCGAGGATTGTACTGTGAGGCAGGGCTTGGAATGAGGCAGTATATCAGGGCCCCGTAACCAGGGCCTGGAATGAGGCAGTGTATCAGGGCCTGGAACAAGGCAGTATATCAGGGCCCAGTAACCAGAGCCTGGAATGACGGGTTATTATCAGGGCCTGGAATGAGGGGTTATATCAGGGCCTGGAATGAGGGGTTATATCAGGGCCCCTTGACCAGGGCCTGGAAGAGGGGTTATATCAGGGCCCCATAACCAGGGCCTGGAATGAGGGATTATATCAGGGCCCTGTAACCAGGGTCTGGAATGAGGGGGTATATTAGGGCCCCGTAACCAGGGCCTGGAATGAGGGGTTATATCAGGGCCTGGAATGAGGCAGTGTATCAGGGCCCCATAACCAGACTCTGGAACAAAGGGGTATATCAGGGCCCTGTAACCAGCGCCTGGAATGAGGAGTATATCAGAGCAGCTTAACCAGGGCCTGGAATGAGGGGTTATGTCAGGGCCCCTTGACCAGGGCCTGGAATGAGGCAGTGTATCAGGGCCTGGAACAAGGCAGTATATCAGGGCTCCGTAACCAGATTCTGGAATGAGGGATTATATCAAGGCCCCGTAACCAGGGCTTGGAATGAGGGGGTATATTAGGGCCCCTTGACCAGGGCCTGGAATGAGGGGGTATATCAGGGCCCCTTGACCAGGGCCTGGAATTGGGGGTATATTAGGGCCCCTTGACCAGGGCCTGGAATGAGGGGTATATCAGAGCCCTGTAACCAGGGCCTGGAATGAGGGGTATATCAGAGCTGAATAACCAGGGCCTGGAGCTTGAGGGGGCAGACTGCCCTCGGGAAGGGAGGCAGGGCCCTCCGAGCACAGGGCATGGGAGCAGCACCAAGGCCCTCGATTTCAGTCCTGGCAATAACACTGACACTTGGAACAGTCATGTGTATAACAGTCACCTGAAGTCTGCGAGTGAATCTCATTGGCAATAACTCTGGCAGATCTCAAGTCAAAATTTATACAGCTTTAAGTTCAACATCAAATGAAGCTTGGTCATATTGAAATTTTAACAAGGGATAGAGCAGTCTACTTATATGGAGGCTGCTGATTGTGAGCCTAACTGCTCACACTGCACTGTCAAGCCCCAGAGACTGAAAAGAAAGAGTTTTTATAAAGGCAAATCCAATAGTTACAGCAGCTCCTTGACATAGTAACAAAAGAACCTATTTGCAAGCCTCATAGATAGAGAGAAACGATTTCGTCTGGGAAATAAAGACCAGGTAGTCATCTCTTAAAAATTAGCACAAAACCGATTTGAGTTGGAGATTGTGGAAACAGTTCCTTTACAAAGATTTTTGGAAATGTGTCCTGCAGAAGGCTGAAGCAAGTTAAGATCGCCAATTTTGTATAAAGTAATGGTGCCAAGGAATATGGAGCTAAAGCAGTTGAATGAATTGAGCTGTGGATCGGCCTTGAATTAATTGATTGACAGTACAGGCTTGAAAGGCTGAATGGCCTCCTCCATTTTGATGTATGGATTAAAAAATAGTCTTTGTTTTCTGGCAGGATGGTTCAGCAGTTTTCTGTTGATTTCGAGAAGCGAATTGAAGGCTCGGGGGATCAGATTGATACTTACGAGTTGTCAGGGGGTGCGAGAATAAACCGCATTTTCCATGAGAGATTCCCCTTTGAACTCGTCAAGGTAACTACAGGTCTGGCACCTACATCGAGATGCACTGCTTTAACGTTAACCAAATCCTTGGTGATCTCATGAGTTACTGACATTAAATACCTGCTCTGAAACCCAGTGAGTGAGAGTTATAGTTTTGAAGAAGCAAAGTTATTGCCACATTGACACCCCTTCCTTCCAAATGCCGTTAAATCTACAGACGTCCATTAGCTAAAGTGATAGAGTCTGAGCCATTGCAAATGAGTGATCAAATAAAGACCGTACTCACGGGTCATTGATTCAGCAACATGCCAAAGCTGAATGAGTCATTTTGTTCTTGTCTCTTGGTCTATTTTTGTTATGCTGCATGTTGTCTGCTGTACTCAGCAGGTGAGATTACCCTCCAAGCCTGCCTTCTGGCACATTATATCCATCGTCTCAGCTGTGATTAACCCAAGGGTGAGAGAACAGAACACTAATGGACCCAGATGCCTCTCTTGTTACTTTTAAACCATTAGACGAAATTAGTCTGTGCCAATTTCGTCTTTTTCCAATTTCATCTTGTTCCATCCTGTAACCTGCCCATAATTTGGGCTGTAGTTTTCAAATGAAACACTGGGGTGTATGCCCTTAGGATTCACCTGCAGAAAGTTTTGTATAATCCTTACCCCATGAGCGTTTTAAATACAGAAATTGTTTTGATTCCATACACTAAAAAAATCATCAATCGTTCTGCCCTGCGCCCTTTTCCTCACCTACCCTGTAGCCCCAGCCTGCCAGCTACAGTATCCTCCCTCACGTCACTGTGTTCAGCAGCCCCCATTCATGCTCGTTTTGATCAGATTAAACCAAGCTAACAATTAATGGTCCCTCTTTAACACGCTCCAACTCAGGACAAAACCCCAAAGGAAACCTAATGGATACATAATGTTCTCCAGCCAGTGCTGTGCTCACTGGTCATGGAATTCTTTCGGTTTTATTGGTTATTCAAAATAAAATGAGCACTGAGTGCAGTTTAAACCAGAGGAGTCCATGTAGCCCTTTTAAAATCCCAAAGGAAACTTACCAAATCCAACTAAAATTTGATCGTGTGGAGTATTATGTGTCCTCGGCCAACTTGTGCTGGTCTTCCAGGTACTTGCTAAACAATATCCTTCACCCTGTCACAGTGTAACGAGTATCCATTAATATATAAAAACAGAGGTTGCTGGAAAAGCTCAGCAGGTCTGGCAGCATCTGTGGAGAGAAATCAGTGTTAATGTTTCTGATCGAGTGACCCTTCCTCAGAATTTCCATTAATACGGAGTGTCGAGATTAATGCACTGATGTAACACGATTGTAGAGGTGTTGGTGTTGGGCTGGGGTGGACAAGGTTAAAAATCACACAACACTAGGTTATAGTCCCATAGTTTTATTTGGAAGCACTAGCTTTCGGAGTGCTGCTCTTTCATCAAGTAGCGAGCTGATGAAGGAGCAACGCTCTGAAAGCTTGTACTTCCAAATAAACCTGTTGGACTATTGCCTGATGTTGGGTGATTTTTAACTTTGTAGATTCTGAGGTGGAGGGGCAGAAGGCTTTAGTTACAAGTTTTAGTTTTGGGTTCTTGCTTGTGATGTCGTTGGCCTCAGTTTGGGTATTTTCTTTTGTGACAGATGGAGTTTGATGAGAAGGAGCTGCGGCGAGAGATTAGCTACGCCATCAAGAACATCCATGGAATCAGGCATGTATCTGTTAGAGCTAGTGCGTGTTTTGTTTCCTTTCGCCTGTATCCAATGCCCGTTGACACTTAACCAGGGTATTTCCAATTTGCCTGTCTCCATCTCCACCCAACATGATATCTTCAGCCACTGCCTACATCCCCTTGCTTCCAAATTCTCTTCCGGTCTGGATGAGGCTGCGAGGGGAATTGAGCGATAGTAGCTGAAAGTGTGTAGCTTCTGTCCAGGACGGGTTACTGATGACAGATTGACCCCTCCCGGTCAAGAGACAGCTCCGATCTTGGATGAAGAAAAACCCTTGTGGGGTAGCGCTTGGGGTGTGGCTGTCCGTCCCAATTTCATTTTTCCCATCAGCCCTTTCTTTGGAAGGAGAGAGCACTTCACATCCAGGGGAAGACTGAGAAAAGCATTAGCGAGCGACTGAGATCACTCAGGGCCTATCCAATGCCCTCTCTCCCGCCCCCTCAGGCGAGTGTTGGTGAAGCCCCTCCCTGTTTTGCCATGGGACCATTGAACCGAACCATCCCTGAGATTTTTCTTTCAAAACTTCAAGTTACCTCATCAGTTTGAAGGAGACCGAAACCTTTCATAAATAGATTTCAGCTCTGGTTTGTGGTGTACAGATTTGAATGTTCAATTTTCACATCAAGCCGGGTACAGATTTAAAGATTAAGAGCCTTGGTCATGTTGTAAAATATAATGAGGAAGGGAATCTCCGACAGAGAAATGATATTTGAGGGCTGATGCTGAGTTGGCCTGAACTCGGAGGGCCATTTGGATGGTCACATCTATCTTTTCCACTTGATTAGCCCCCATTTGAGGCAAAGTAGAGTCATAAATTCATAGGGATTAGATTCCCTACAGTGTGGAAACAGGGCCTTCAGCCCAACAAATCCACACCGACCCTCCGAAGAGCAACCCACCCAGACCCATTTCCCTCTCTCTAATGCACCTAGCACTATGGGCAATTTACTTGGCCCGCTCATCTTTGGACTGTGGGAGGAAACCAGAGCACCCAGGGGAAACCCACGCAGACAACGTGCAAACTCCACACAGACAGTCACCTGAGGCTGGAATAGAACCTGGGACCCTGGTGCTGTGAGGCAGAAGTGCTAACCACTGAGCCACCGCACCTTCAGTCCAACTTGTCCATGCTGACCCAGATATCCTAACCTAATCTAGTCCCATTTGCCAGCACTTGGCCCATATCCCTCCAAACCCTTCCTATTCATATGCCCATCTAGATGCCTTTTAAATGCTGTAATTGTACCAGCCTCCATCACTTCCTCTGGCAGCTCATTCCATATACGCACCATCCTCCGCATGAAAACGTTGTCCCTTAGACCCCTATTAAATTTTTCCCTTCTCACCTTAAACCTATGCCCTCTAGTTCTGGACTCCCCAACCCCAGGGAAAAGACCTTGTCTATTTACCCGAACCATGCCCCTCATGATTTTATAAATGTCTATAAGGTCAACCCCCCAGCCTCAGACGTTCTAGGGAAAACAGTCCCAGCCTATTCAGCCCCTCCCTGTAGTTCAAATTCTCCAGCCCTGACAACTTCCTTGTAAATCTTTTCTGAACCCTTTCAAGTTTCACAACATCCTTCCGACAGGAGGGGTCCAGAATTGCACACAATATTCCAAATGTAGACTAACCAATGTCCTGTACAACCACAGCATGACTCCCAAATCCTAAACTCAATGCTCTGTCCAATAAAGGAAAGCACACCAAACACCTTCTTTATTATCCTATCTACCTGCAGTCCAAGGTCTCTTTGTTCAGCAGCACTCCCCAGGACCATCAAAGGGATGGAATTTACTGCCCTCCCCTGCCCCAGAGGTAGGGTTGCTATCTGAGGTAGAGGTGGGTGAGGGGTGTGGGTGGTGAATTAACCGAATGGAATGTATAGAGTAAAGGGTAACTAGAAAAGCAATGTCAGTGTTGTAATAGATCATGTGATACTGGTGAGTGTACTATCACGTCATTGGATGGAATTAGTTTGTGCTAATTTCACCTTGTTCTGTCCTGTAACCTGCTCGTAACTCGGGCCGTATTTCTGGTCATTTTCAAAGGATAGGCGGAACAAGAGAAATGGCGGTCTTGTGGAGGTGGTTCTGAGAATGTGAATAAACAGGCATTTTGGTTTCTAGTCACGACCTTGTAGTCATGGAAACCTAAAGCAACTGACCCATTCCACGAGGAAGGTGGTGCAGTCAATCGTACAATTCCCTCCAGTGCAGAAAGAAGTCATTCAGCCCATCAAATTCTCACTGATCCTCCGAAGAGCATCCCACCCAGCCCCCACCTGATCCCTGTAACCCTGCATTTCCCATGGCTAACCTACCTAGCCTGATCACTATAGAGCAATTCAGCATGGCCAATCCACCCTAACCTGCACATCTTTGGACTGTGGGAGGAAACCGGAGCACCCGGAGGAAACCCACGTAGACACGGGGAGAACGTCCAAACTCCACACAGAGAGTCGCCTGAGGCTGGAATCGAACCTGGGTCCCTGGTTCTGTGAGGCAGCAGTGCTGACCACTGAGTCACCAAAACTCCCACCCCCTTCCCATCTCTATCCTGAATAGTTCCATGGACAACCTTTCCCAACAACCCCCTTCAAAATTGAGGCCCTCACGTGGGTACTTATGGTCAACATAGGCCCAACTGCAGCTTATATCATCTCAGCATGGGTGAGTAAAGAGGGAAGACATGGTGAGGTTCTCACAGTTGGGGTATAGCGGCAGGGTGTTTGTGGGAATATTCCTCACTCAAAGCCACTCCGTGGGAAGGAGACAGAAGAGGTTGGTAATGACCATTCCACAGCCACTCCCTGACTATTACCGTCCCACCATCACTCAGGAGAAGCTCTTGGATAATCCTCAGCCTCTGTGCGGGTGGCTGCAATACTGCCTCCTTGATGGGGCTACTGAGCTGGGGCTGGTTCCTGTCCCTGGGGACCTAGGTCCTGAGGAAGGACCCTCTGCCACCCAGACTGGCATTGGACAGGATGGGACTCACCGAGAACGATAGGGCTCTTTTGCCAGCTCTCTGGGCCATACTAAATTCCCTCATTCCTGAAGAAGGGCTTATGCCCGAAACGTCGATTGTCCTGCTCCTCGGATGCTGCCTGACCTGCTGCGCTTTTCCAGCAACACATTTTCAGCTCTGATCTCCAGCATCTCCTCCACTTTCTCCTCCATACTAAATTCCACTCAATATGAAACTCAGTGTTGGATGGGCACGTTTCCTTAGTTTTATGCCTGGACTGAACAATGAATGTTGAGCCCGTTAAAAGCAATGGCAAGGAGAAAACACTGGGTGTAACACATTTAATGCAATCAAATCAGCTCAGACCAACCGCCGCAAAATTCCTGAGGAAGGAGGAGTTTTATCGGAACTATTTCAGAGAATAATCCACTGGATCGGTGCAAAGGACAAACTTTGAAACTTTGTCTGCACAACGCCAACTACAAAATCACGCAGCAGCAGTAAGAGTGCCTGAGGAGGACAATACTGAAGAAATTGTGCTATTGCAAACCTGGGAATGTTTGATACTGGAAAATACTCCATTTCCCAGTGCTAAATAGGAGGAGATGTTCCTGTGGTATTATCGCTAAGCTTTTTTGTCCAGAGACCCTGATAATGCTCTCGGGACCCAGGTTCAAATCCCACCATGGCAGATGGTGGAATTTGAATTCAGTAAAAATCTGGAATTAAGAATCTAATGATGAACATGAAACTGTTGCCAAATGTTGGGAAAAAGAACATTCAGTTCCCTGATGTCCTTTTAGGGAAGGAAACTGCCATCCTCACCTGGTCTGGCCGACATGTGACTCCAGGCCCACAGCAAAGTGGTTGACTAAAAGAAAACCGAAAGCATTGCGGATGCTGGGAATCTGAAACCAAAACAGAAATTGTTCGAAAACCTTAGCAGTGTCATGGAGAGAAAGCAGAGTTAACCTTTCAGGTCTTGTGACCCTTCTTCAGAACTAAAGGTTGTGGTTGACTCTTAATTGGGCAACTAGGGGCCCTCTTGTGATGTGGTGGTAGTGTCCCTACCCCTGGACTGAAAGACCCAGGTTCAAGTCCCATTGCTCCAGAGGTGTATCAAAACATCTTGGAGACAGGTTAATTGGGAGAAAAAAATAGGTTATTTAATAATAAAAGCAAATGCTATTCAAGCCAATAAATGACCAGCAATGCTTATATCCCACAAATGAATTTGTTTAAAAATCCACATTTTTTTGCAACCACCTGCGAGTTTGCCATCAACTCATGGGGTGGGGGGTGCTGATTAACATGAGGGAGCAAAGGTTAGAAGGGTGTGCTGATCAGAGTTAGAGGAAATAGATTGTAAGGGCTCTGGTGCAGAGCAGAAATGGCAACATCGACTAATGGGGCCAAATGACCTGCTCCTGTGCTGGTAAAATCCGTGTACCTGTAAGTGGTGCTGTTGGTCTAGAAGGGGATCTGCAAATATTGGAGCTTGAGATTCCATCTGGTGGTAGAGCTGGGGGGCTGCAGGTGTGACTGTTGACAGGCAAGTCTTATAATGGGAGGGAATATAGAGTCATAGAGTCATAGAGATGTCCAGCATGGAAACAGACCCTTCGGTCCAACCAGTCCATGCCGACCAGATATCCCAACCCAATCTAGTCCCACCTGCCAGCACTCAGCACATATCCCTCCAAACCCTTCCTATTCATCTACCCATCCAAATGCCTCTTAAATGTTGCAATTGTACCAGCCTCCACCATAGAGTGTGGCAGAATGGCAGTGTCCATGTCTGTGTGAGGTACACAGCACATTTAAAGCATCAATTTGATTAACAATGTGAGGTGCATAATGTGAACTCCCCCCCCCCCCCCCCTTCAAAAATGGGGAACAGTGCCCCTCCCAATGGGTAAAAACCCTCCTTTAAAATGAGCCACTCCTCTGTCACGTTCCCCCTTCACATGTTGACGCAACATTGAGAGTACAGCAGGAAACAACTAATTTCAGAGCTGATGTGAAGACCAGTTCAGTAGATTCAGCTCAAGAGCCATCTGTCATGCTCTGCTCTGTTAATAATCCTGCTCTGAATGTAGGCAGCTTTACTTGAGCCACTCAGGCAGTGTCAATACTCTATTCGTGGGCACACGCTGCTGTTACCTGCTGCTATTGGCAGGCTGCATCTGAAGATCCTCAGTATTTACTGCACTCCTCAACAGCAGCTTTCCAAATACCTTCTGTAATGGAGACCGAGCTAACTGCCAGCAACTACCGTTCCTCTGTTTGAAATCATGTTCCTGCAATGTGGGGAGTTTCATCCTCACTCTCTCTCACTCTTTCTAGCTCACTCTCACTCTCTGTCTCTCAGTCACTCATTCTCATGCATCTCTCCTTTCATGTTACCCTCTCCTCTCTTTCTCCTCCTCCACCATTCTCGGATCTCTGTCTCTCACCGTCCTATCTGACATTTAGGAAAATAAGGAGTGAGGAAAATGTAGAATGGTTGTATTATTGATCAAGTTCTGCAGAATTCTAAGGTCCAAAGGGATTTAATAGTTATAGTATGTGAGTCACAAAGGCTAAGACATAGCTATAGCATATGTTCCAACAACATTGAGGAAAATAAAATCTCACCTTACTCCTGCAAGAGAGGTCCCTAATTTTAAAGCAGTGTTCCTTGGTTCTGGACTGACCTATAGGGCTAACTGAATGCTGTCCTTCAGGAGGAGAAGAGTTGAACACAAAAATAAGTTATGCTTCAGCTGCACAGGGCATTAGTGAGAACACATCTCAAATACTATGTCTGATTTTGTCATCTTATTTAAGGAAGGAAGTAAATGAATTGTCAGAGTTCAGAGGTGGTTTACTAGATTTATACCTGGACTATCTGGATTGTATTATGAGGATAGGTTGGACAGGCTAGTCTTGTTTCCATTGGAGTTTAAAGAAGTGAGGAATGTTTTGATTGAAGTGTATAAGATTCTGAAAGGTCTTGACAAGGCGGATGTGGAAAGGATCTTTTCTCGTATAGGTCAGTCCAGGACTAAGGGACACTGCTTTAAAATTAGGGGTCTCTCTTTCAGGAGAATGGTGAGGAGATTTTCTTTTCCTCAGCGTTGTTGGAACACTGGCTCAGAAAGTGGTGGGGGTGGGGCTCATTGAATACTTTTAATACAGAGATGGATAGATTCTTGCTAGGCAGGGGAATGGAGAGTTATTGGGGGTGGATTGGAATGTGGAATTTGAAACAAAACAGATCAGCCATAATCTTATTGAATGGCAGAACAGTGTAGAGGGAGTGAATGGTCCATGTTTGCTTCTATACTGTCTGTAGATTCCTGAAGAAGGGCTTATGCCCAAAACGTCGATTCTCCTGCTTCTTTGATGCTGCCTGACCTGCTGCGCTTTTCCAGCAACACATTTTTCAGTTCTATACTGTCTGTGTTTGTGAGCAAGAAAAGCTGATGGGTTGCTCGAGTCCAGCAGCAACCGTCTTACCCCAATTCCAAAAGCCACACTCCCCTGTCAAAAAACGGCTCTCACCAAATGTAAATTCACTGCCACACAAGGCTGTGGTGGACAGGTCATTGAGTATATTCAAGACAGAGGTAGATAGGTTCTTGATTGTCAAGGGGACTGCGTGTTATGGAGAGAAAGTGGGAGAATAGGGTTGTGAAACCAATCAGCCATGATTGAGCAGACTCAGTGTACTGAATGGCCTAACTTCTGCTCCTATGTCTTATTGTCTTATGTGTCTCATTCTTTCTCCTCTCTCATTTTGTTGGCATTTTCTCTTCTGCTCTCCTTCATTCTCTATTCGCTTTCACTTTGACTGACTTTCTCCTCCATCTGCACATTTTTGCTCACTTTCTCCTTCTGCGAGTCGCTCTGTTTCTGTTGGTCTCTCTGTCTCTGTCTCCTGCATCTTTCTCTCTTTGTGCATCTTTCCTTCTCTCTCTCTCTCTCTCTCTCCCCCTCTCTCCATTCCTCTGCACGTCTCTCTTTCTCTGTCCCTCTCCCTCCTGTGTGTGTCTGTCTCTCTGCATGTCCTGTCTCCTTCTGCACATCTCTCGCTCCCTTTCACTCCCTCCCTCTGTCTGCCTCTTTCTCTCCCTCCTTCGGCACATCTCTCTGTCTCTCTCCTTCCTTATACATCTCTCTCTCTCTCACTCTATCCATCTTGTCGTGTGTGTGTGTGTGTGTGTGTATCTCTGCCCCCCACACTTCTTTCTCTCTCGCTCTCTGCACCTCTTTCTGTCTCCCTCTATGTCTCTCTATATCCCCCTCTATGCTCCTTTCTCTGTATCACAACACTGTGTGATTTCCTCCTAGTTACTAGGCTGCTGACAATGAGTGGAGATTGAGAACCGCTTGGTACAGAGCGATGAGCAGGTACCCCGCAGCCATTTTCTCAATCACCTCAGACAGTCTGGTCAGGAGCAAATCTCCCTTTCAAAGTCACACCACCACCATTCCTGAAAAAGGATGAACGTTCTATTAAGTTAGAAATCACACAACACCAGGTTATAGTCCAACAGGTTTATTTGGAAGCACTAGCTTTCAGAGCGCTGCCCCTTCGTCAGGTGATTGTGGAGTATAAGACTGAAAGCTAGTGCCTCCAAATAAAACTACACCCCAGTCCAGCACTGACACCTCCAAATCAGAACATTCTATTGGTTTGTACTTCCCAGAAACTCTTGAGACTATCAGGAAAGATAGGAAATAGGGGCAGGAGGAGGCCATTTGGCCCCTCGAACTTGCTGCACCACTGAATCGAGTCATGGCTGATCTGACGTTGCTCATGCCTATTTCTCCGTAACCTTTGATTCCCTGACTGATCAACCTTGAACATACACAAGGACTCTGCCCCCACAGCTCTCTGAGAGAAGACATTCCTCCTCATCTCAGCCTTAAATTACCGTCCCCTTTATTCTGAGACTGTGCCCTCTGGTCCTGGACTGTCTCCACGAGGAGAAACGTCCTCCCAAATGTTTCCCATGATGTGGAGGAGCCGGTGTTGGACAAAGTTAAAAATCACACAACACCAGGTCATAGTCCAACAGGTTTATTTGGAAGTATTAACTTTCAAAGCGCTGCTCCTTCATCAGGTGGCTGGTGTGTGTGTCTATATGAAGGAGTGTTCAGTCTAGATGTAAACATTACAGTTGAGAGGAAAGTGAACACCACTTCTGATACAGAAATTGGAGGAGGCTGGAGTCTGGACTTTTCCTGCAAAGGCAGGTGGCTCGATTTGGATAAGTAATGAAGTAATGCTTAACTCGTTAACTCTCATTTCTCTTACTATTCTATACCCAAGAAAGTTTTGTACATGGGTACTTTTGTATCTAAGATGACACCAGAATAGATTTTTCACTGTACTTCTGTACTTGTGTACGTGTGACGTTAAAATTTAAAATTCTGAAAAAGAAAACCTTTGCTAACCGCAAGGTTTCTCTCGGCAATGGGTTCGACTCCGTCCCAAAGCCGAGCCGTTAGCGGGTGTGAGGGGACAATGCAAAACTGCTTTTAAAGTGGGAAAAGAGCACTGACTGCCTCAATCCAAGGCATCGACAGGACAGTGGTTGAGGGGAATGGAAATGCAGTGTGGGTGCTGGGTCAGAGGCAAGGCTTGATGTAACTGAGAACATTCAACTCTGTACCTAACCCGGTGCTGTGACGGTGCCGGTGAACAAATGGGGCTGACTCCAACTGGACCCAAGTGATTCATTTCCCCACCCCCCACCCCCACCCCTTTCCCTGAGAATCCACCCCCTTGCTGATTTCACAAAAAAGACTTGGCTCAGCTTTGAAGAATTCTGTTGTCCAAATTGGTCTCTCTGATTTCTAACCTTGTGTTTTTTTTTTGTTCCTGCAAAATATATATATATTTTTATATAAAAAAGCAAAACAAAAAGTGATTGTTCAATACTTTGACATCTTTCCTCACTTTGATAGAACGGGTCTTTTCACTCCCGACATGGCATTTGAAACGATTGTGAAAAAGCAGATCTTGAAGATCAAAGAGCCGTGCCTCAAATGTGTGGACATGGTTATCAATGAGTTAATCAGTACGGTTAGGCAGTGTACCAAAAAGGTAATTTGCTTTGTGACAGAGTCCTGAAAAAACTTGCTGCCTGCTCTTGGATCTTCAGAAAGTTCTCCGCAGAGTGGTCTTTGGGTGTTTGGCCTTATAACGACTGACAGTAACTTGGCTGCGGGCACTGGTCAATATTAAGCATGTATGATCGCACACTGAGCACAGCTTCTGTTAATTAATATCCACCTCTCTTTCTAGATGTAGTATTAAAATCCACGTAGGATTTTTCACAGATTAGACCAATATTGATTTTTTTTTTGAAATTAAGAGTTTTATGAAAATAAGCATGATTGATGCCGTGGTTTGAGCACACCGCTTTCCTAACCAGTGCCTTTCCCTTGCTACTTTGACAACAACAAGCCTGCATTTTGGTAGCGCCTCTTCCCAAGGTGGTCAGACCTCCCACAAGAGCGCGAGCTGAAGAAGGAGCTGAAGGAACAGGATGGACCAGCGTTTGGTCAAAGAGGCGGGGTTTGTCTTTAATAAGGACGGCCTTTGAAAGAAGAGGGAGGAGTGAGGGGCTTGAGGGAGGAAATTCCTCAAGCGAGGAAGGGCGTCGAGCACTGAAGGTCGGGCCACCGATGGCAGGATGGAGGAGGGCGAGCGATGTCTGCACTGGAGTGATACAGAGGGAGGGAGGGAGGGAGAGAGGTACACCAATCAACAAGGGACTGAGTGGAGAGAGCTTAAGGCAAGCTGACATTTTCTAACAGCACCTGGGAGTCCTTTGCTCACTGCACTTTGTTGGGTCAGGTTTGCACGGTCTGATTTTCTTTGGCAGACTAGACCAGTTGAGCCACGTTACTGAGCCCTTTAAGTCCAAACACCTTGTTTCACAGCTGTTTACACTCCCAAAGTACTGGCTGGAAACCCCTCGGCATGTCAACCATTAACAGCACAACAAGGGGTGGGGTGGTGGGGAATGCTGAGGTGACCGGGACAACAAACATTGACTGCGAATGGGCGTATGGCTAACTTCAGAAGGTTCAAAAACTGGGCAGGGGAACAGGATAAGAGTGTGGAATCGTGGCTTGAGCACTTGAGCACTTGCTACTTGCTTTCTCTTGAAAACCTTCAGTACTAACCCTGGGGCACAAACACGATGTTCTAGGGGAAGGGGAGGGAAGGAATGGGAACCTGTGTTTTTCTTCCTTCTCCCTCCTCCTTCTGATTTCCAGACTCCAAACCCCGACTGGCTGATCTGAAGGCGAAGCCAGCCTCTGTCATGTTTTATCGAGTCAGAACCTGCCACAGGTGTTCTTCATTGGAGCCTGGTTTTCAGCTGATGCGAACTTTGGGTTTAAAAATGGCTCAAGACTGCACCAGTGGATATGATGGTTTCCTGGAATACATTACGGGGGGAGAGCACAGGCAGCTGACAAACAAGTATTTAACCGGCCACTAATCCACTTAAGCCCTAACTATTGCAGAAATGGTTTGTGTGGTAGTTCTTTGCTCTGAACATAGAGTCAGTTTTGATTGCACGGGTAGTCATTCCCACTACACAGCCTGGAAATATCTTGTGGTCATCTCAATTGTGCCACAGAGTCTATGTTACATTCCACCCCACCCCCTACTCACTCTGTTTGGAGTACAGCTATTTACATATTCATAGAATTCTCCCATTCGGCCCATCAAATTCACACCAACTCTCCAAAAGAGTATCCCACCCAGGCCCTCACGTCTACCCTATCCCTGTAACGCATGGCATTTCCCATGGCTAACCCACCTAAGCCTGCACATCCCTGGACACTGTGGCCGATTAAGCATGGCCAATCCGCCCTAACCTGCACATCTTTGGACTGTGGGAGGAAACCCACGCAGACACAGGGAGACTGTGCAAGCTCCACACAGACAGTTATCAGAGGGTGGAATCGAACCTGGGTCCCTGGCGTCATGAGGCAGTGGTGCTAACCACTGAGTCACCGCACTGGTATTCTAATCACATGAGAATGGATGTCCAAAAACACATTTTCTTAAGAAAAGCATTGACTGGACTTCAGTGATGAAATGATGTGAGCATCATTGAAAATTGGATCATTTGTACAGTGCCTCACCTCTTCATGCTGAATTTGACTTGTTCTAGCTCTATTGGAAAAACAAGTCAATTAATTCCACTTCCCCATTTCTCCTCCTGTTTCCCTTATCCTTTTCAGTTAATGCCTCCCAGACTAAACCAGCTGGCTGAGTAAACTCTTCTTCCCACTGCCCTCCTGTTATTTTGCCAATGGATGTTAATCTGTGTGGCATGGTTAGTGAATCTGCTGCCTGTGGAAACACTTTATACTTATTCACTCTGTCAAAACCCCTCAGCTCTGACTCTCCTTAGCCTTCTGTGCTGGAAGGCGAACAATCACTGCCTCCCTGATATTCTCCGCCTCAAAGGGACTATGATTACTCAGTTATTATCATTACTCATCCAGATAACCCCTCCTGACCAGGGTTCTGACATTGCCATTTTCTCCCTGCATATGCACAGCAGGCTGTGGTTAGTTATCCCAGTAAATCCTCCCTCCCCTTTCTCGGGAACATTGTTAAACATAAGGTTCAAGCATGCCAAGCAAGAAAGTGCTGGGGCTGGTGATTGAGAGCTTGGTTAAGGAGTAACCTACAAAGACCTGACAGCAACGATGCCAAAGAGCTGTAATAATAGAGCCCTGCTACCTTCAAAATCCATTAGCAAGACAGTGACTCAGAAATCTCACTGAACTACCAGAGGCACATGATCCAGGAGAGGGAATGGCTGGTTGTGTTGTCAAATGGAAGCTTTCTTTCCTTTCTGATGTAGAGAAGGTGAAGTGAACACCATTGGTACGGGTGCCTGCCTACCTTAAGGGTTGTGTGGTACCCACCACGGTCTCTATGACCTAACCATGACCCTGGCATGCCTGCTCCTACGAATGATGGTCACTTAATTCTTCACCCTGATCTCCAGATTGGTCTCACTGGAGAAATAGTTGGGGGCGTTGACCATGAGCACAAATCGATGCCAATTTGCAGCCAAATTTCCTGTACTCATTGGGACACAATACAAATCACTTCATGTGGCTTTTGACAAAAGGTTTAGGCACAAGCTGAGCCAACAAACCTTCAACCTGGTCTCCAATTCTGAACGGAAGCTGATTTGAAATGGAACCTCCTGACTTGACAATATGTTGAGTACTTGTTTGTTAAAGCCTGCTCCTCTCCTCCGCCCCCAACCATCCCATTCCGTCCCCCCTCATCCCCTCTCCTGGTTTGAAAGCCTTTGTAGGTAACCGAGGTCTTACTTTTCCTTTTGCTTTATGTCCTCTCCCCGTGTTTTCATCCCCGACACCTTGCTGCCCCTCACCTTCTCTCCTCGCCCTCCTTGTTGTCATTTTCCTCCCACGATGCAATGCAGAACTGGGCTCTTCACCCCTGACCTTGCTTTTGAGGCTATAGTGAAAAAGCAGATCCAAAAGCTGAAGGAGCCATGTTTGAAGTGCGTAGATATGGTGGTGAGCGAACTCACCGGCACCATCAGAAAGTGTACCGAAAAGGTAAAAGGTCAAATCCTTCTCTATGAACCCTGCCTTTGCTCCATTAATTTATTTAACTCCAAAATTAAAATGGTGCCTTTTTTATTCTAAGGCAATGCTGACTAAGATTTCCTGTTGTGTGTGAGCTTCAGATTTCACTCCTCAGAAGGATGCCAGTTGTAGGATTGGACTTGGGTCTTGTTTATTTGGCCCATGTGAGTCAGCTGTATTCCCGTGGACAGACAATGGGCTGGTCTGAATCTCTCTCGTTTCCAAACCTACACAGACACGCAACGATAAACTTTCCAGGGCTTTTGGCTGACTCCCACCTTTCAACATTATTTGCTGTTTGTTTTCCAATGCACTCTAATGAAGGGGTTTGGTCCAGGGCTGCGATCTCTGTCTTGTGAGCAGTTTCTAGGGTGAAGCTTCTTGATAACTTTTCATCTTCATTTCGTTCCTGGAGAGGTTGTGAGTTTTGCTGAGGGGCTAAAAATCATTTCTCTGTACTTAATGACCTTCGCACCTTTTGTGGGAGAAAGTGAGGACTGCAGATGCTGGAGATCAGAGTCGAGGGTGTGGTGCTGGAAAAGCACAATGGGTCAGGCAGCATCCGAGGAGCAGGAGAATCGATGTTTCGGGCATAAACCCTTCACCATTCCTGATGAAAGGCTTATGCCCGAAACATCAATTCTCCTGCTCATTCCTGATGAAGGGGTTATGCCTGAAACGTCGATTCTCCTGTTCCTCGGATGCTGCCTGACCTGCTGTGTTTTTCTAGCACCACATTCACATCTTTATGTACTGTACAGTATTGAGATGAAAGGTAGACAAACAGGTCTTTAACTATTCTATTTTATAACCAACTTCTCCTAAGGGGAGGTGGTGGCAAAATGGTAATGTACAGGATCAGAGATGCCAGGCTAATTCTCTGGGGTTGTTAGTTCAAATCACCATGGGAAATGGTGAATTTTGAAGTCAATAAAAATCTGGGTTTAAAAAGTTAGCCCAGTGTTGACTCAGTAATCACTCTCAATTGTATAAACCCATCAGCATCACCACCATTGCCTCCTTAGAGGAGGAAGCTACTATCCTTACCCAGTCTGGCCTACACGTGACTCCAGACCCACAACAACATGCCCTGTGGGCAATAAATGCTAGTGTTACCCACATTCCCTGACCAGATTTAAAGCAGAAACCTACTTGAGTTTCTGAGCGTGTGCTGCTCCTAGCCATTTGATGAATATTTTACTAGTTGCACCTTGGCTGTCTGTCGACAGTGGCACAATATGTTAGATATTTCGCCCCCAAAATCTTTATAAAAGTGGTGAAATAACTTTTCAGAGGCTGACACCCCAGCACCAATCACCCTTCATTTACAAATGCTTAGCCTTTGACAATAGCACTACCTCTCACTGAGTCAGGCATCCAGGGGTTCAATATCCCTGACGTTTTATGTTCGCCAAGGCTCCCTGATTGGACCAGATTAACAGCCCCAATTACAGAACTCAGATTCTGTGGTGGCCAGTTGGCTGACTTTGTTATTTTGTTGTAGTAGGAGTGAAATTTGAAAATCTTCATGACATTTATCAATCTTGTGGAGTGTGCCTGGTTTTCTTTACCCCCCCCCCATAGAGAATCAATGAATCAACCATAGGCATGTTACAGTCACCTTGGGTCCGGGCTGTTCAAACCACTGCCTAATGACTATTCCTTTGAGTCCAGGAAGGTCTCAGCCTTTCTGTTTGGGTTTACTGTTTTCATTCCACATTTTTAATGTGTTTAAAACATCAGTAGAATCAGAAAACACTGTAGAATTGTGACAGTAGATCTTAACACCCTGTCAAAGGCATCTGGGTGTCTAATTCAATACAGTTATTCCCCTGAACGTGACTGAAAAGGGTGTAATTTAGGTAGGCCCGATGACCTGAATTCAGACTGTTGTCAAGTTGGTTGGAATGTGCGTTGTTTTTGACTGTGAAGATTCAGAGTCATTTTCAATGTTGAATAAAGGTTGTTCTTATTAGACTCAGATTGCTTCATTTGGAGGAATTACTTAGGGCTTGTGAGGCCCATGTTGTTTAGGGCCTTGAAGCCTGACTGAAGTCACCCAGTCAGGGGCCCGCTAAACAAAAATAAGACAGCCCCAAAACATTTAAGAGCATGTCATTTGTGGGATCACTTCCCAGAAAGAAAAAAAAGTCATACTTGGAATGTCCTGATCACCCCAGTCCTCCATTTTGGATGGCACAAGATGGGTTGGACCAGTTTTAATAACTTGGGTTAGAGGGAGGAAAGCTCCTCCTCATTGATCAAAAGAACTGTGGGGTTGAGACCTTGCCTTTGACCCCCTCTCAGTCTGTCACCTCCTATTGACATGTGTACATTGACACTGGCCTACACTGTTACGGCTTCACCAGGTGTCTGCTTGAGGTATTCTGTGCATGGTGCTGGGGTAAACGAAACTCCCAGAAATGTCACCATAATTGGAATTAACTACATTTCTTTTAAAATTTATTTTTCTCTGGGGAGGTCTTGTTTTCCAAACAGAGCACTTGTTCACCTCGCTATTGGCAATCTCATGGCCGGATTAGCAGTAGGCCCAGAGGACCACTTTCTCGGTGGAGAGAGTGAGAGATAGAGAGAGAGAGATGATTGGTGGTGGTTTATCCTGAGGGTCATAACATATCAGGTAGGGATGAGGTAGAGAACATGGGAGTTTTAAGGTAAACTCTGTCAGTGTGGGAATTAAACCCTCACTGTTGGTGTCACTCAGCATCACAAACCAGCCATCTAGCCAACTGAGCTAGCTGACCCCAATAATCTTGGAATACCTTGAACTAGTTAAATTGTAAGATCCAAAAACTGTGTATTCCCTATACTAGTAAAGAGCAAAGGGGTGAACTGTCTAATAAGTCAAATAAACGATATGATAGGGTCAATCGAGAGAAGCAATTTCCTCATAAAATCCCAACAATGTGGAAGCAGGCCATTCATTCCATCGAGTCCACACCGACCCTTCCACCTGAACCCAAACCCCCTACCCATAATCCTGCATTTCCCATGGTCAATCTGCCTAACCTGCATATCTTTGGATATGCAGGAGGAAACCAACGCAGTCAAGGGGAGAATGTGCAGACTCACACAGACAGTCACCTGAGGGTGGAATCGAACCCGGGTCCTTGGCACTGTCAGGCAGCAGTGCTAACTACTGAGATGCTCTCCAGTGGTGAAAATCAAACCTACAATTAATTATAACCATCAAATTGTTGTTAGGTGGGATATGGTAGTACAGTGATAATGTTCCTGGACTAATCATTCAGATAGGTCCAGCTAATCCTCTAGGGGCATAGGTTCAGATCTCTGCCAAGGGGATCTCAAATTAATTATAACTATTAAATTGTTGTTAGGTGGGAGATGGTAGTGCAGTAATAATGTGCCTGGACTAATCATTCAGATAGACCCAGCTAATCCTCTAGGAGCATGGGTTCAGACTCTGCCAAGGGGATCACAAATTTCAATGGAATTTTGGGGTGTCATAATGCAGTGGTAGTGTCCCTACCTCTGGGCCAGGGGCCCACATTCAAGTCCTACTTCTTCCAAAGAAATGGACTAACAGTGCTAAGTAGGTTGACCAACGTAAAACTGGAGTAGAGTTTTGAAAGGGTGATCGTCAGGAGCAGTTCCTTGCACACAGGGGTGTTAGAGCGTGGAACTTACTTATCCTCAAAAGGCTGTTGAGGGTCAACTAGAAGTGGGTGTTTTTGTTGGGTGAAACTATTAAGGGAAACAGAACCAAGGTGAGGTGATGGAGTTATGATGGGGATTTGTCATTCTCTAACTGATTGGGGGAAAGGTTTATAGGGGTTGAATAATCTCCTTCCGCTGTCTGTGCGTTGCTTGATCTGACTGGATTCGATACATCACTGTGCTCTAGTGAAAAGCATGAGGTCCATTCATGGCAATCAGGAGGTTATCAGTGTGGCCTCAAAGCTGACAGCTTATGAGAAAGCACTCTAGTCCAAGCAGGGCATTAGAGGGGTAAAAACAATGACTGCAGATGCTGGAAACCAGATTCTGGATCAGTGGTGCTGGAAGAGCACAGCAATTCAGGCAGCATCCGAGGACAGGCAAAATCGACGTTTCGGGCAAAAGCCCTTCATTCCTGATGAAGGGCTTTTGCCCGAAACGTCGATTTTGCCTGTCCTCGGATGCTGCCTGAATTGCTGTGCTCTTCCAGCACCACTAATCCAGAACAAGCAGGGCATTAGCCAGGGCTTTTGTTTGGTTATCTTTGAGTTATAGCTTTACCGTCTAGATTAAAACAAAACAACCCTGGTGTTGTTTTGTTCAGTACTGCGCTCAGACAAGCTGAAGTCTCATCACTCACATTCCTGCCTCTTTCCTCAGCAAAAGGCTGGTGTGACTTTGGAAAGGAAATATTGGCCTTCTTTAGAACTTCACTGACCATTGCCAATGGGTTTTACCAAATAAGTCTCTCATCCTCGGACTGCATGATTTGTCAACACTACATTGACCAATCTGTTCTTAATTATGACGTTGATGTTCGATCATGGCATGGATCATTGGCATCACTATTTTAAACTATAATATTCTCTTCAGTTAAGAGTTGAGTAAATTCATGCCTTTTTTTGGAATACTTTCATTGGATGTGGGTGTTGCTGGCTGGGTCAGTATTTATTGCCTGTCTCTCGTTGCCTGTTGAGAAGGTCGGGGTGAGCTGTTGCAGTCTATTTACTGTGTGTTGACCCACAGTGCCATTATGGAGGGAATTTCAGGATTTTGACCCAGCAATACTGAAGGAATGGCAACATATTTCCAAGGCAGGATGGTGTGTGAATTGGAGGGGAACTTGCAGGGGTTAGTGTTCCCATGTATCTGCTGCTCTTGTCCATCGAGATGGTAGCATTTGTGGGTTTACAAAATACTGCCTAAAAATCTTTGGTGAATTTCCGCAGTGCATCTTGTCGATAGTACACACTTCTGTTGTAGTGGAGGGAGTGAATGTTTATGGATGTGGTTGCAATCAAGTTTTGTCCTGGATGGTGTCAAGCTTCTTGAGTATTGTTGGAGCTGCACCCATCCAGACAAGTGGGGGGTATTTGCTCAAGCTCTTGACTTGTGCCTTGTCGATGGTGGGCAGACTTTGGGGAGTCAGGAGGTGAGTTACTCAGTGCGAGATTACTAGTGTCTGACCATTAGCATTGAATGCAAAAATACAATTGCTCAGGTGTCAGGACTATGTTAATTTACAGTTCTGTCCTAGCCATGTTGAGAAGAAGCTGTGGGGATTTCTTGAAAAAAACTTTAAGGATCAAGTTAGATGACAACTTCTATCTAACGGGAAGCCATGATGCTCCATCTGGGATGGAACTGTGTCCTGCTCTTTGGTTGGTACCAAAAGGCCTTAATTAGCAGAAAAAGTCGGATTCTATATACTGCCCATTTCAAAACAAAATCTCATTGTGAGCATTTTCGGAAGATTCAGTGTTCGATTGAAGTGATCAAAGTGGGGAAGATGTTACATGTGAAAGTTCAGCCTCACGTGTTTTGTTCTTTGTAACCTTTTCATAAATGAGGCAATAGGTTTCAGTACATTCTACTGGAAACCAAGCTGTACTGAACGTCTGGAACAGCGTAGGGGCTGGTTCTACCCGTGAATGAGGAGGGTATAGTCATTGCTAATCTTTAAAAATAAAGATCTCTTTACTTTACTCCCGTTCGCAAAATCATAATAATGTGAGTAACCAGCATCAAAGAAAAAGGGGTGTAACTGAGTTAGTGTGACAGAGTCACAGACACCTATACCACAGCAAAAAGCGCTTTGGCCCATCGGGGCTGTGTCAAAAACAGCCACCTGTCTGAATCCCGTTATTTATTTGAGGCACAGTGTTTGGGAATTAATTTTGGAGAAACGTTAGTAATTTGACAGGAATTTTTGAGAATTGGTTTATGTCAAATTTAGCAGTTGCCTGAGCAGACATGTAAGGTGTGGGATTGGGAATTGGAGAAGGATTTGTTTTGGCTGGTTGAACAGAGAGTTAGATGAATCCAGGAAGAGTACACAAGTGGATTTGTAGTTCATTCTGAAATAATTCCACAGCGGCCGGTATCCTGACACCAAGTCGCCCTTTATATCCACCTGGAGAATCCTTGACACTGATCCAACTCCCTCAGAGTGAGCAGAACCCCTGACATTCCTATTTCTCTCTGTCAGCCAAGGCTCCCTGATTGGACCAGGATAACAGCCTCAGTCAGGGAACTCATATTCTATGAGGTCCACCTGGCTGACCTCGATACAATCACTGCAGCCCTCCCTCTCTGAGCGTGAGGACAGAGGCTTTTTTTTTGTTGTAGCTCCCCCTGGGGCAGTTTAGCACCGGGTCAGATTTCTCCAGCTCTGTCTCTGCTACGGTTGGTGTGTAACACACAGTACCTTATCTCTTGCCCCTGGAGTGTCCCGGAAGAAATTTCTCTTTTCAGGTGGCAAAGGTGTTGAGACAGTAACATCCACCGGGTCCATCTCCGATTCCGAGGTATCTTCAACGCTGATGGCAAGGGAGAACCCATGGGTTCCAGAACAGTCGGAAAGGCTGTCGAGGAGCCGAGCACGTTTTGCTCCCGCACCACTTTGTGTGTCTGCAGCTTTAATTTAGTCCGCGTGTTTGGACAGGACCGTCACACCAACCCAAACTTCCCACGCCACTGGACCTGACCCGGCATTGACCATGCCTCTTACCCATGCAGGGCCATTCCCATGGTTCCTGTCATCCTCTGAAGTAAACTGTCTTGCTTGCTTGGCAGAGTCTTGTGTCCAGCGTTGGTGTTCCTGATGCTGTTCCACCCTCACCCCAGATCCAGGAATGTCAGATTTAACCTGGCGCAGAGTCTTCTCCCCATTAGCAACTCTGCTGGTGCTATCCCTATAGTTGTGTGAGGGCTGGTCCTATAATCCAACAAGAACTGGGACAATTTAGTATCCAGTGAAGCTGTAGGCTGTTTTTTAAGCCTCCTGCCAAAATTTGGACTGCTCTTTCTGCCAGGCCATTGGATGATGGATGATATGGAGCTGTCCTTGTACAACAAATACCATTTGACTTTAGGAAATACCCAAAGTCCCTGCTGGTAATCGGTGGCCCATTATCTGTGACTGACGTTTCTGGAAGGCCATGTATTGCAAAAGGTGTGACAGTTTTTCTGTCATTGCCCCTGTGTTTGATGAATGAACTCTGCACATCCAGCCACTTTGAGTAGGTGTCCACAATGATGAAGAACATCGAGTCCATGAAAGGACTTGTAACCAAGTATCGGGTTTACCCGGCCACTCCCACAAATGTGGGAAGCCATTGGTGGTAATCTTTGTTGAAACTTTATTGCTGGAACAGCACAGCAGGTCAGGCAGCATCCAGGGAACAGGAGATTCGACGTTTCGGGCACAGGCCCTTCTTCAGGAATGAGCAGAGAGTGTTCAGCAGGAGAAGATAAAAGGTAGGGAGGAGGGACTTGGAGGAGAGGAGTTGGAAATGTGATAGGTGGAAAGAGGTCAAGGTGAGGGTGATAGGTCGGAGTAGGATGGAGGCGGAGAGGTCAACAAGAAGACTGCAGGTCAGGAAGGCGGTGCCAGGCTGGAGGGATCCGGCTGAGACAACTGCCTTGTCAGATCCACACCCCCCACCGACCCAACCTCCACTCCCGGCACCTTCCCTTGCAACCGCAGGAGGTGCAACACTTGCGCCCACACCTCCCCCCTCACTTCCCTCCAAGGCCCCAAAGGAAACTTCCATACCCGCCACAGATTCACCTGCACCTCCACCCACATCATCTACTGCATCCGCTGCAACCGGTGTGGCCTCCTCTATATTGGGGAGACAGGCCGCCTACTTGCGGAGCGATTCAGAGAGCACCTCTGGGCCACCCGGACGAACCAACCCAACCAACATGTAGCACAGCATTTCAACTCCCCCTCCCACTACAGGTCTGTTTGGAGGTGGCGGAAGTGATGGCGGATGATGCGCTGTACATGGAGATTGGTGGGGTGGTAGGTGAGGACCAGTGGGGTTCTGTCCTGGTGGCGGTTGGAGGGGCAGGGCTCAAGGGCGGAGGAGCGGGAAGTGGAGGAGATGCGGTGGAGGGCACCGTCGACCACGTCGGGGGGGAAATTGCGGTCCTTGAAGAAGGAGGCCATCTGTGTTGTACGTATTTTGAACTGGTAATCTTTGTCCTTAGTGGCACTCCGGGCACTGCCCCACCAACACCGGTATGTCTGCATCCAATACTGGCCACCAGACGTAACTTCTCACCAACATCTTCATTTTCATTTTGGAAGCCCCTGGATGGCCCTGGTGGAGTTTAGCCAGTACCTGGCAGCGAACTTTGCTCAGGATAATTACTCTTCCTCCCCATAATAATATGCCGTCTTCTACTGTGATCTGGTCTCTCCAGTTCCAAAAAGGTTTCACTTCTGCATGTGACGGCTCTTTGGTTTGCCTCTTCACCACCAGCTATTTCAGTTTTGCCAGAACATGATCTCCCTGCACCAAACGTTTGATAGTCAGCTGTATCTGTATCTGTGTGTAGAAAATTTAAAACCATTACGGACTCTTCCAGTGGCAGTACCACTGATGGTGTATCTGCCAGCGGGAGACAGCTCAATGCACCCACATTTGCTACTTGGACTCCCAGACGGTGTCCCAACCTGTAATTATATGCATTTAGTATTCCAGCCCACTGCAGAATTCAGCCTGAAGATATGGGCGGCACTGCCTTGTCCTCTTTAAGTAGACCTATTAGGAGTTTGTGGCTTGTTATTATTACAAATTTACATCTGTAAAGGTATTGGTGGAACTTCCTGACTCTAAATATAACCTCCAATCATTCGTACTCAATATGAGCATTTGTATGCTCTGCATTAGCCAAAGTCTTGGATGCATATGCTATTGGGCAATCCTCATTGGGCCACCAACGACCTAATGCTACCCTGTGCCAATGGGGAGGCATTGCTTGTCAATACCAGATCTCACTTGGGATCATAGTGTGCTCATACCTTAGAATATGCTAGCTGTTTCTTCACTTCCCTGAAAGCTATGTCTTGGCTATGTGCCCATTTCTAAGGCTGATCCCTGTTTGGAGTTGATGCCAAGGTGCCAGGATGGAGGCCGGGTTATGTATGAACATTTCCATAAGAATTCACCAGCCTAGGGAAAGACCTAAGCTCCGGTACTGACCTGGGAACTAGGGCACCTTTGATTACCACCAGGATATATGAACACCAATTGGACACCAAAAGACATGACTCACCATCAATAGTTTTGATACATACAGACAAAGAAGGGCACCATTTTGACTGGGACAACACACACGTCCCAGGACAGGTGAAACAAAGACACTCACGAGAATTCTTAGAGGCATGGCATTCTAACCAGAACTCCACCAATAAGCACATCGATTTAAATCCTGTCTAACTTCCCTCGAAAAAAAGAACTCACCCACCTTAAGAAACCAAGACCTATAAGTACAGAGGCGGGACATATCACCAGCACTTCACCGGAGACTCTCACTGATGATGTTACCTAGTATGGTGATGAAACATCTGAAAACAAACCTTCCAGCTCAGTGAGCTAACTTACAACCTTAAGAAACCAAGACCTATAAGTACAGAGGTGGGATATATCACCAGCACTTCACCGGAGACTCTCACTGATGATATTACCTAGTATGGTGATGAAATGTCTGAAAACAAACCTTCCAGCTCAGTGAGCTAACTTACATACATATCATCAACCTGAGCTACAAATCTTATCAAAAATCAGTCCACAAGCTGTAAGGAGAATTGCTTGTTGCATTTCATCTGCCCCAGTGTCATTTGCCTGAAAAAGAATAACACAGTCTTTGCACATACTGGGCCCAGCCTTCAACAGTATGATTGAATGCATCACGTTTCCCAAGTAACGGCATGATGTCAGAAATGTTTACCCCAACTGTTGCCAGTGAATTTCTCTAGGAGTGTGCTTTTCACTCTGCCACTGAAATAATTGCACAGAGGTCGGTGTCCCATCACCAAGTCACCCTTTATTTACAGGGGGAGAGTCCTTGACACTGATCCAGCTCCCTCAGAGCCAGCTCTCAGAGTGAATAGAACCTCTGACACTCCAGTTCTTTTCAGACAGCCAGGGCTCCCTTATTGAACCAGCCCCAATCAGGGAACTCAGATTCCCTGAGATCCATCTGGCTGACCTCATTACAATCAGTAGACATTAGACATTAAAATGTAACATTGAAGGTGGGCGTTGGGGAACAGGGACACCCCTCAAACTTTTACCAGGTTAACAAGAAAGCCATTGAAGGTTGGTAAATGTGAAAACAAAGCCACAGCAATCCATCAGCCTCTGAAATGGAAAGAGGTGAGCACTCTGGCCTGTCTCTTCTCCACAAAGGGAGCTGGTGTTGGACTGGGGTGGACAAAGTTAAAAATCACAAATCACCAGGTTATAGTCCAACAGGTTTATTTGGAGGCACTAGCTTTTGGTGCTAGCTACCTGACAAAGGAGCACCACTTTGAACACTAGTGCTTCCAAATAAACCAGTTGGTCTATAACCTGATGCTGTGTGATTCTTAACTTCATAAAGGGTGGACATGGTCAGTGCAGGACAATCTCTACACAGACTGAACACAACCTAAAGAATGGCATGGGCTAGACTGCCGGTGAACCCTCCTTGTGAATGATTAGATTAGATTCCCTACAGTGTGGAAACAGGCCCTTTGGTCCAGCAAGTCCACACCGACCCTCCAAAGAGTAACCCACCCAGACCCATTTCCCTCTGACTAATGCATGTAATACTATGGGCAATTTAGCATGGCCAATCCACCTGACCTACACATCTTTGGACTATGGGAGGTGCTGGTGTCAGACTAGGGTGGACAAAGTCTGAAGTCACACGTCACCAGGTTATAGTCCAAAGGGTTTATTTGAAACCACAAGCTTTCGGAGCACTGCTCCTCCTTCAGGTGAAAATTCAACCTGTTGGACTATAAACTGGTGTCATGATTAGATTAGATTAGATTCCCTGCAGTATGGAAACAGGCCCTTTGGCTGAACAAGTCCACACTGACCCTCCGAAGAGTAACCTACCCAGACCCATTCCCCTACATTTACCCTGAACACTATGGACAATTTAGCACAGCATGTGACTTCTGACCTCCTTGTGAAATCCTGCAGTAACCTGTTGCTGATGTTAAACTTATGAACTGCAACACATTTCCCTGCTTTAATATGAGTGGTTTATGATTGATTTCAAGTTGGTTACCATGACAGTAACAAGTGTCATATGAACCAAATGTTCACCCTCATATCACAAACAACCATTGGTTTGATTTCTGGAGCTCCCCTATTGCTTCTTAATAATTTACTTGTCTGTCATGTTAATGCTTTCTGTAAGGTGGCCTGGTGGTTATGCCACTGGATAGCTCATCTAGCAGCTCAGGTTAATGTCCTGTGGACACAAGTTGGAATCCTACAATACCAGCCGGTGAAATTCAAACTCAATTGATTGAAAAGTCTGGGATTGAAGGCTGGTCTCAGGAAGTAAAAGGTTAAGTCACTGTAGTCTTACCAGACCATAGGGCTGATTGCTCATTAGAGAGGAATAAGTGGTGGTGTTGTTTAACCTGAGGGTCACCTCAGCCAGAGCAGAAATTGAACCTGTGCTGATAGTGTCACTCTGTATTGCTGACTGAGCCCTAGTCTCAGTAATGATGAACATAAACCATTGCTCGTCATTCTGAACTAACTTCACAGAGGCTGGTTTCCCATTACCAAGTCACCCTTTGTTTATGCATGCATAGTACAGGACACTGACCCAGCTTCCTCAGAGCCAGATCCTAGAATGAACAGAACCTCCTCCACTCCTATTTATTTATTTTTTCTTTTTTTTTAAACCCCCACACTACCGCCTAACTGCAGTAGTGCTTAGATTTATCCCCAGCACCCATGTTGTGTGTGTGCAGGTGCGAGACACAGTAAAAGACACAAGGTGCACAAACCTTTATTCAAATTTGCATCACCAGGAAGAAAGGAAACACCTTAGTGGCCAGTGACAAGCAGTGCCCTTCACATCAAAGGGCAATACTGTGTGATCAAACAGTGAAGGGGAGGGCAGGGATTAAATCAAAATAAAGTTGGAGGGGGAAATAATGCACTCCACTCCCTGCGGCGCCCACCTCTCCCTGAACAGCTCCAGAGTGTCGGTGGACACCGCGTGCTCCTTTTCCAGAGATACCCGGGCTCTAACATAAACGCTCCTATTTATATCTGTCAGCCAGGACTCCCTGATTGGACCAGATTAACAGCAGGGACTAAATCAAAATAAAGTTGGAGGGGAAAATAATGCACTCCACTCCCTGCGGCGCCCACCTCTCCCTGAACAGCTCCAGGGTGTCGGTGGACACCGCGTGCTCCTTTTCCAGAGATACCCGGGCTCTAACATAAACGCTCCTATTTATATCTGTCAGCCAGGACTCCCTGATTGGACCAGATTAACAGCCCCAATCAAGGAACTCATATTCTATGAGGTCCACCTGGCTGACTTCATTACAATCACGACAGTTAAAAGCTTGCCTTTTTAGAGAAGGAAATCCACCATTCTTATCAGGTCTGGTCTACGTGTGACTCCTGGTCCAGAGAACCTCGGTAACTGCCCCTGAAATGACCTACCAAGCCACTCAGTTCAAGGGCAGTTAGGGATGGCCAACAATTGTGGGTCTGGCCAGTGATGCCCACGTCCCACGGAAGATTGCATTTTTTGAAAAGTTAGTTTTCTGTGAAAGAACATGCATTTGTATAAGCACTTTTTGTCATGTCCCAGCGAAGTGTTTGCAAAGTGTGGTCAGTATTACACGCAGGGAAAGAGGGTAGCCATTTTGTGCATTGCAATCTCTGATAAGACCGGAGTGATTGGATCTCGTCTAATTTTTTGGAGACGTTGTTTGAGCAGAAAATATTTAGCGGAAACCTTCTCCCAAGGGATCCTTTGTCAAGGTCATGGTCATGGGGGAGGGGGGTCTCAGTCACCTGACAGACAGTGTCTCCAACACTGCAGCACTCCCTCAGGCCTGTGCTGGAGGGTCAGCCTCAGTTTAACCTTCTGTTCCAGATGGGGGAGCAAGTGCATGACCAACTGGACGTCAGCTAAATGATGAGACAGACGCACTATTCCTCTCTCTCTCAGAGGCTGCACAGCTTCCTGTGTATTTCTGCTATTTCCTGTTGACACCAAGAATGTGGCCAAACTTGGAGAAAGTAAATAACAGCCTTTTACTATGACAGCGAGGCTCTTGACAGATCTTTTAAAAAATAAGTTTACATTTCCCTGCCAGTTTGGAAACAATCCACTTAAAAGCTTCCATATTTTAATGTGGGATCATATGAAAATACTAACGCAACCCTACCCTTAATGAAAGAATTGAAAGCTGGACGTTATTATGGGAGGTATGGCAAGATGACTTCTAATATCTCCCTCTTTTCATTGACATTGTTAACCCTTTTTGTTTCAGATGTTCTAATGATGCCATTAAAGTGTCAGCAAGGGATTGTCAAATGATGTTCCCTCATTATTTTTAATTTCTCGTTCAACTTCATCCAGCACTTTTAGGACTGCAATAATTGCTTTGCTAAATGTTGGTGGTTTGCCTGAAGGCACAAATCCCAGGCAGTTAATCCTTCGCTTTATTAATAATTAGGTACATACTGGTAAGAAAGGGAAGTGGGACGGTTACATTTGAAGCTGGTATGAATTGAGTACGTGGACGGTGGACAGTTGGATAGTCTCCCTTGATCAAAACCATCGACTAAACCTATTCTGGAACACTCTCCTCATTCCAAAAGATCTCTGTTCGGTCCCTCCCTTGACAGCATCCACCTTTGGAACAAAAGTGAAAAGTACAATTCTCTCATTAGAGAGAATTTAGTGGTGGTTTAAGCCAAGAGTCAGGTGAGAGGAGAGATTGAGAAGGAGAGTCATTTATCTGGGTGTGGGATTTGAACCTGTATTGTTGGTGTTACAAGCTAGCTGTCCAGCCAACTGAGCAACATAGTCCCAATTGTTTTGGATGTTTATTGGGGAGCCAAAATGCCAGGCATGGATTTTGAAGTGAATGGGATGGGACTGATTGCCTCATTCTAATTCCTGACTAAGAATGAGATGTTCCAGATGATTTGATATTGTTTCATTCCTTTGTAGGATGTCGGGCTCGGGCAGAATTTCTTATCTGTCCTGTACCTTGAATCAGGGTGATTTGTTTTTTTTTATTAAATGGGTGAGTGTGATGGCCTGCTGGCTGTCCTCCCCAACTCTGCTGTTGCACCTGAAGGAAGGGTGGTGAGGAGGGCTGGAGGAAACCAAAGACAAATTGGCGTTAAATAAGAGATGGGACCGGTGTAAAGAGAAGGCCGGCAATTGTCAGCAAAGAGCAGTGTAGGGGAGCCCAGCTTTGCGACTTGCCTGCCCATACCTCACCTCCACAGCTGTTCCTTCGAACAGTCAGTGGATGCAACAGAGGGAAACTATTTAATTCTGCAATCTTACTCAATCCATTGAATTCCAAAAAGAGGGGGGATGTTTGGGAAGCACATTTTAATTATTACTCCAGGCCCAAGTTAATATTACTTGTAAGGCCAACATTGCCTTTTTAAAATGTATCTCAATCGCCTATTTGTTGTCATTTATCCACCTTGTATACTAACCTGTTCCACTCCTATTTATTCCCCGAGTGTTATTCTCTGTAGCTTGCATGGCTGTCTGCTTGCATGTTGGTATTGTGTGAGTCTGTTTGTGGGTTTGTTATGGGATTGCAACCAATGGAAAATACTTGGAGTTCATGTTGCTCTACAGTACTGCATTAGCAAAGATACAATTGCTGCATAATATGCAAAGGAATTAGAGTTTGGTTCAAATTCACGGTTATACTGACTTCAGGGATGGTACAGGCTCATTTGGAAAATAGAGTATGAACATTCCAGATCCTCTTCAAACAGATTTCAACATGCATTTTGTTTTTTTCTTCCTTATCGTCCATTCTCCGAAGCTCCACGTGAATGGATCTGCGAAGATTCCGAATGGATGGTTCATCCTAATCCCCATCCCTGCCCCTGTGCAGCCAGAGAGGTGGTCAGACAGGAGGAAAACCCTCTTTTTTAGCCACTCCAAGCTTGGAGGTGTCCCTGGCTCCGTCCCAATGCGATTGGTGCAAGTTGGCTCATTGCCCAGCTGCCTTGTGGCACTGTGACTGTGCCCTGGCCACTTTCTGTACTTAGAAAGCTCCAGCAAATTGGCAATGTGGGGAGAACAGCATTTACGAAATCTGCAATGTTTTTAATGCGTCCATCCATGGAATTGACTTCGTTGTACTGAAACTTTGAATTGAAGCAATCCCTATTCAGTTTCTCAATTTGATTTTTGTCAAAAAGCCGTTGAATTTGATAAGGGCGGTGTTTAACTTCCACTCTGCTGTAACCCCAAAACTGTCAGCAGAGTCTAGACTGACTGATTATCCTGGTCAGTTCGCTGCTGTACTGTGTTGCAGTGAGCTCCATGTTAGATGCTGTACATTGCTTGGGGGGCTGATGGTATGGCCTGTTTTCCACTTCTCTGCCCTGTTCTTTCTTACAGTTGGGCCAGTATCCTCACTTACGGGAGGAAATGGACCGAATTGTGACCACTCATATCCGAGATCGTGAGGGCAGGACCAAAGAACAGGTATGGAATCGGGAATGGCCAGAGTGGCTTGTGTCATAAACCTTTTCTCAAGGATACTATGTCCTTGGTTTTTCTTCAGAAGGGTCGTAAATCAGCTCCCGGCTCTGAGATGGCTAGTTTGGTACAGAGATGAAAAAGAATTTTGAGGGGCCTTTTGTTTCTGTGTAAGCAGATGAGACTTCAGGCCAAAGTGGTCATGTTTTAGAAGTGACTTGTATAATGAAAGGGGAGTGGGGAGTCCTGAAAACTGATGTTAAGTGAGAATCAGTTCAGCAGTGGACTGCATGAAGAAAGGCTGATAAACTCTTTCTCCTCCTGCTCTTCTAACTTTGACCTGTAAGGCTCTGTTTCGGTTTTACACTATGTTTTTGGGGTTTGTGTATTGGGACTGTGGTGCACCTTCGGAACAGCATAATTAAGTCTAGTTTGGATAGACTGGGTTCTGTAGATATTCTTTGTGCTGTTCTTTGTGTTTCATTCTGTAATTTTGTGAATACATTTTTGTCTGTTTTAAAACCTGATAGTCAACCTAGCTATCTTACTCTGGGTAACTTTCACTGTACACTTACCGAAACAAATTGCAAAGTTATTGTCTGGGCTGCCTGCTTAAGAATGTTTTGAGTGGCCTGGCCTAGTCCATAGCACTTGCCTTTGTTTTGGAATGGGGTCTAGATTAGAGTGGGGCTGGAAAAGCACAGCAGGTCAAGCAGCATCCGAGGAGCAGAAAAATCGACGTTTTGGGCAAAAGCCTTAATGGGCCAGGATACTGGGGCTCAGGTCTCAGTAACGAATGATCAAACATCTATCTATTCTCAGTGCATTTTCCAACACTTTCTCCGTAACCTTTAATGCTATGAGGTTTCAAGTGCAGTCGATTTTGGTGTAACATGTATTTCTTCAATACGAACTGGCTTCAACGCGATTGTAGAATTTAGGCTGTTATTTGTAGAACATGAACTTTCCTTATCTCTATTGGCTATACAGTAACACATTTCTGGCCCCATTTGTTTAAATGGTATGGCTATTTCGCGATTTTCTTACACCGCGAGATTGCACGGTGTAAGAAAGTCAGTGTTCCTGTCTCTATCATTCCTTCAGTCGCTGAGTCCCACATTCCCGCCACCCTCTGGGTGAAATGTTTTTTTCCTCAACTCTTCTCTAAACCTCCCACCTTAAAGTGTGGCCCCTGGTTAGTGACCCCTCTACAAGGAAGAAAGGTTTTTTTCCTATTACTCTCCATGTTCCTCAGCACTTTGCAAACTCAATCAGATCCTCCCCAACTTCCTCCACGCGAAGGGAAACATCCCCAGCCTGTCTGGTCTCTCTTCATGGCTGAATCACCCCAGCCCAGGGGCATCCTGCTCAATCCCTTCCGCACCCTCTCTAGTGCAATCACATCCTTGCTATTGTGTGGAGACCAGAACTGCTTATAATGCTTGAGCTGTGACCTAACTAACATTGTGTATAGTTACAGCATAACCTTCCTCCTGTTGTATTCGGGTAGGTGGTGAACGTTGAGCCTAATAAAATCTGGAATGAAGAGCCAGCTAATAGTCACCATGTAACCACTGTTAATTGTCATAATTGTCATCTCTTCAAAGCATTTGTGTCAGGCACACGATATAAAAGCTTAAATACACATACCAACAGTTCAAGAACAGCTTCTTCCCCTGCTGTTACTAGACTGCCGAATGGACCTCTCAAATTTCAAATCTAACGTTGATCTTGCTTTTTGCGTAACTTCTTTCGCGCTGTAACTTTGTTCTCCTCACTCCGTTTTGCCACCTTATGATCTTCGTATGGTATGATTTGCCTGTACTGCACGTGAAACAAAACTTTTCACTGTACTGAGGTACCTGTGACAATAGCAAATCAAGTCATAAAATCTGGCTCACTAATATCCTTCTTTTAGGGAAGCAAATCTGCAGTCCTTGCCTGGTCTGGCCTACATGTGACTCCAGACCCACAGCAATGTGGTTGACTCTTAACTGCCCTCAATGTAGTAATGGGATAGTCAACAAATACTTACCTGGCCAGTGATGACAATGCCTTGTGAATGAATTTTAAAAATAAATATAATTCTTTTAGTGTTTCCAACTGGGTTGCGAGTGGAACATTTCCTGTTGGAGAGCTCTCATACATTTCCAACTTTGTGTGAGAAGCTTCTTGTCAAGTCTATGTGCATCAAAGTATTTGTTTTGGCGTAAAACACAGCAATAAAGAAACCATATGATGCCCTTTGAACAGCGGTTGCAGGATTTCTATGAGCATTGGAGGAACTGATCTCTTCAGGACAAAGAAAAAGACCAGAAAGCATATACACAAACTGACATCATGGAACTGTGGCATGAAGCAGTGTCAGTGGAAGCCACTCAGCCCATTGTGCTTTGCTAGCACATTGCAAGATCTATCCAGTTGGTTGTACTCCCACCCTCCTCTGACCTTTTCTGTTGTCTGTACCGTGTGTTCCTTTTATTTTTGGAATTATCAGAGTTGTATAAAAATACTCATACCCATGGAAAAAAAACTTATTTTTAAACCAAAGCAGGTTTTAAGAAGCAGTGAAAAAAAATTGATTTGTACAGACTTTTGACAGTCTCACACCTTCTGAAAATGCTTCTTTCTGAAATGAATAGGGTGCAGATAATTCCTCCCCACACCCCGCAGATATTTGTCTAAATTTCTTCATAAAAGTTCTGCTTTCCCCTGACCTTTTCAGGTAGCAGTCGACAAAAGTCGACACATGTTGCACTCCAGTTAAAAATGTAACACTTCATCTTCCCTCCCAGAGGGCCACAACGTTCTGGGGAGTTACACTCGTGTCTGAGTTGATCAGCCCAGTGGAAGCTGACAGAAACAACCAACATCATGTGACGAAGTGGGATCTTGGCCAAAAATTCCAATGAGAAATGTGGTGCTCGAAAAACACAGCGGGCCAGGCAGCATCCGAGGAGCAGGAGAATCGACATTTCGGGCATAAGCCCTTCAAAAAGAAGGGCTTATGCCTAAAACGTCGATTCTCCTGCACCTTGGATGCTGCCTGGCCTGTTGTGTTTTAGAAGGGCTTATGCCCGAAACGTCGATTCTCCTGCTCCTCGGATGCTGCCTGGCCTGCTTTGTTTTTCCAGCACCACCTATTTCAACTCTGGTACTCCAGCATCTGCAGTCCTCACTTTCTCCCAAAACTTCCAATGAGCCAATATGGCCGCCACCCTCAGCCACAGTCCTAATAATAAAGCTGATTGGCAGTGGAGATGACGGCCTAGTGGTATTCTCACCTGACTGTTAATCCAGTGACCCAGATAACGTTCTGGGGACCTGGGTTCAAATCCTGTTACAGCAGATCGTGGAATTTGAATTCAATCAATATTTGGAATTAAGGATCTCATGATGGCCATGAATTGATTGTTGGTAAAAGTTCATCTGGTTAACTAATGTCTGCTTGGGAAGGAAACTGCTTACCTTACCTGGTCTGGCCTACGTGTGACTCCAGACCCACAGCAATGTGGTTGACTCTTAACTGCCCCCTGGATAATTCAGGATCGGGCAATAAATGCTGGCCTAGCCAGTGATGCTTCTATCCCTGTAAATGAATAAAATAAAGACAATTAATATCTAATTGTCAAATTCCACTCATCAGTACGTAAATAACTGGTTAAAAAAAGTTTTTAACAAGTTAATAATTGGCTGTTCTGTGGCTGTTTTGGCGCAGTGGTAGTATCCATACCTTTGGGTCATTAGGTCCAAATTCCTGTCCCACCTGCTCCAGAGGTGCATAATAATATCTCTGAACAGAACATCTTTTAAATAGAATTTTTTTTCTTTAAAGAACTGTTCCTCGGAGGAGTCAAATAAAAGCAAAAGACTCCAGATGTTGGAAATAGGCCGATACAAATGACACAGCAAAAAGGGGGCATACGGCCCATCTTATCCATGCTGACCCAGGCGCCCTTTCTAATCCCATCTTTCTGCCGTTTGACAGCACATAAGATGCAGACCCAGGTACTTCTAAGAAGAGTTTCAAGACTCTGCCTCCACCATCAACTCAGGCAGCCAATTCTAGACCCCCACTATCCTCTGTGTAAAAAAAGGGTTCTCCTCGCGTCCTCTCTTCTCCTTCTGGCATGCAGCCCGAATCTACAACCAGTGGCCTTTGGACTCTCAGAACCGTTCTGGTGAAAGGTCACTGGACTTGGAACGTTAACTTTGTTTTCTCTGTCTGCAGATAGTGCCAGACCTGCTGAGTTTCTCCAGCAATTTCTGCTTTGTTTTCAGATTTCTAGCTGTTCTTTATTTTATATAATAAACATTCCCGTACATCAAGATTGAGCGTAACTTCTGCTGAAGACTTTGTGTGAGTATCCTACCTCAGGGTAACCGTGACCTAGACTGACACAATAAGGAGCATTAGAGCTGGAAATGTGTTGCTGGAAAAGCGCAGCAGGTCAGGCAGCATCCAGGGAACAGGAGAATCGACGTTTCGGGCATAAGCCCTTCTTCAGGAATGGGGAAAGTTTGTCCAGCAGGCTAAGATAAAAGGTAGGGAGGAGGGACTTGGGGGAGGGGCGTCAGAAATGTGATAGGTGGAAAGAGGTCAAAGTGAGGGTGATAGGTCAGACTGGGGTGGGGGCGGAGAGGTCGGGAAGAAGATTGCAGGTTAGGAAGGCGGTGCTGAATTTGATGGATTTGACTGAGACAGGCTGGGGAGAGGGGAAATGAGGAAACTGGTGAAACCCGAGTTCATCCCTTGTGGTTGGAGAGTTCCTAGCCGGAAGATGAGGCGTTCTTCATCCAACCGTCGTTTCGCTGTGGTCTGACGATGGAAGAGTCCAAAGACCT
>NC_057739.1:39457221-39496516 GCF_004010195.1 Chiloscyllium plagiosum
ACTCGGGTTTCACCAGTTTCCTCATTTCCCCTCCTCCCAGCCTGTCTCAGTCAAATCCATCAAATTCAGCACCGCCTTCCTAACCTGCAATCTTCTTCCCGACCTCTCCGCCCCCACCCCAGTCTGACCTATCACCCTCACCTTGACCTCTTTCCACTTATCACATTTCTGACGCCCCTCCCCCAAGTCCCTCCTCCCTACCTTTTATCTTAGCCTGCTGGACAAACTTTCCCCATTCCTGAAGAAGGGCTTATGCCCGAAACGTCGATTCTCCTATTCCCTGGATACTGCCTGACCTGCTGCGCTTTTCCAGCAACACATTTCCAGCTCTGATCTCCAGCATCTGCAGACCTCACTTTCTCCACAATAAGGAACATTGTTCACTGTGAATCTACCAAAGGTATCTCAGATGGTTCGGATGGATAGTTATGTCAATATAAAACACTTTACACTTTCAAATGACCATTTTATTAGAAAAGTGTTACCTTGCTTTAAATATTCCTGTTTGGGTGGTATTGCGACTTGATGGTTAGAGATAGCGTTACATACAAAGGATGGGTTTTAATGGTTGCGAACATTATTGAGATCTCTTTTATTAAGCAGGAGAATCAATAGTTGGAAAAAGTTAACTTCATTCTAGGCATTTCAAGTTAAAAAGTTTGTTTTGAAGATGATCCTGACAAATTTAGAGTTTTAAAATCAAGTTTTAAAAAATCTGACAATTCAGAGTTAAGTCTGTTTTAATTCCTTGTTCTTGTTCTATCAATACATAAATTCATTACATTTATTTAATCTATTATATCTGCAAATTCTGCATTCTACCAGAGACCAATCAAATCACTAAGTATTTTGTTTAGAAATGCAACAAAGTAGTTATTGCTTTGGGCAAATTTGTTTCAAAAGGCTGCTTGGGCAAAGTGATATTGCGAAGCCTGTTCCAGTACTTCATCTCTTGTTCCAGCATTCCTGGTTACGAAATAAAGGGAATTCTGCCTTGATCCGAGTATAGTTGCTGAACATGTGTGGAAGGAGCTCTGGCAATGACATATCAGATCACCTGGAGCTGGAGCGTAAGTGTCCAGGGCTGCAGATAATTTAGCATCTTTTGGCCATAGTAAGGTTCACTAAAGCCCATTGTTGTGTATTCACAAGTGCAGATTTTGCACACTTGTAGTGGTCACATCATGTCTCATGCTGCATTGACAAATTATGAGCTCAGTGACTGTGCCTTCTTCCCTTCAGGTCATGCTGTTGATAGACATTGAGTTATCCTACATGAACACAAACCATGAGGATTTCATTGGATTTGCCAAGTAAGTGAATATTTTATCCACAACCTGCCAAAGTGCTAACTGTGTAGTGTGGAGGACTGTCCTCTCTATCCTGTGGTTAATTCCTTGTTTGCCAAATGTTTTTCATTGGTTAAATGAGTGGAAAGTGTCACCCTCTGTGTGCCACCCTAAACAATAGCATGGGGCGGGACGCGTGGTCAGGCTGCAGTGTAATTTCATGGTGGGCTAGGGATCCTCACCAGACCATCCAGTAATTGGCCGTTCCTCATGAATGAGGCACTGAGTTGGTTAACCATGAGGGCGTCGCATTTCACTCGAAACACGCACACACTGCTGGCAATCGCCTACACGCGTGGGAATGTGCAACTAAAGCCTTTGCTCCGTATCTCACCACCTGCCTGTTGTGTTCATGCATGAATGTGCACGCGCACACACACGGGTGCTGATATCAGGACTCGAAGCAATGCGTGTTTGGACTGAATTGGGATACTCTCACGGTTAACCAGCTCACCAGCAAGGATTACTCATAAGGAGTGGCTACTCTCGATAGGGATTCATGAGGAAACATAGCCATGCATGCATCATGCCTTTTCAGGAGAGGGGACACTTGCTCTGTTGGGGATCTGATTAGATTCCCTGCAGTGTGGAAACAGGCCTTTCGGCCCAACTCGTCCACACCAACCCTCTGAAGAGTAACCCACCCAAACCCATCTCCCTCTGACTAATGCACCCAACACTATGGGCAATTTAACATGGCCAATTTACCTGACCTGCACATCTTTGGATTGTGGGAGGAGACCCATGTAGACACAGGGAGAATGTGCAAACTCAACACAGACAGTCACCCAAGGCTGGAATCGAACCTGGGTCCATGGTGCTGTGAGGCAGCAGTGCTAACCACTGAGCCACTATGCCACCCAGTGAATTAATGGTGTTTCTGGTCCACTGACTACCTGCATCACCTGGCAGATGATATGAATGTTCAGCAGTTATTTTTAACCCCTGCACTGATGGTGATCTCTTTATGAAGATGTTTCTCTATTTGCTTGACAGTGCCCAGCCGAGGAGCAGTCAATTGAGTAAGAAGAAGGCAGCAGGCAATCAGGTATTCACTGGGTAACAGGGAGCTCTTGCTTTAGGATACACTGGGGCTAATGGGTATTACTGGACTGAAGGCCTGCTCAAGTTGAATTCCAAACTTAACTTTTACTGCGGTGTGAAATGGGGCAAGACCTTGAGTTGCATAATCATCGCGTGCTCTCTCTCTCTCAAACACACACAAACACACAAGCGCTTGCACACAAACACATGTACGTGCACACACAAATGCACACACACAAACGGACATGTGCATGAACACACACACACACAGAGACAGACACACACACACACACACAGTTGCTGCTTCCACCATCGTGCGTACCAATGCTATTGTTGAAGAGGGAATGTTATGGCTCATTTTTCTGTTGAGTGCAGCATTGGGAACCACAGACCAGCAATGGTCCCAGGTTCAAAGTCTGTTCTTTTGGAGGGTCGAATGAGTCAAACAGACTGAAATAGCTTAGTGCTTCACCTATATAATACTTTCCAAGACCCATTGAAACATCTCCCCCTGTACAACAGGGAGCAGGCCTTTCCACCCATATTCCATTGGGTCACCAGCCTTCATATGGGAGCCAGGTCTGCAGGGAATGGCATGTTGGTGGGGCTGGAAGAACCACAAACACTCCCTGGAAAACCATTGGAAGGAGGAGCTTTAGTTGGTTTAACCATTCTGTCACCCAGGGGGCATTGAGGCCAGTTATTGACTGAATTAAGGAAAGGTTAATCCTAGTCCATTTGGCTCCACACCAGAGGGATAAACCCAATTGTCAGATTTGCCTTTGTGCTATTGAATGGTTGAGCAAACTTGAGGGACTGAATGGCCTACTGCTGCCTTCCGTTCCCAAATGGGCAATCTCTGGGCCTTGCTGAATATTTTCAGTTACAGGCATAAACTTGAGGGATCTGCGCCAGGGTCTGTCCAGTGAATCCAGACTGTCTCAGTTCTTCTAAAACTTACGTGACACCTTCCTCTTTTCCTGCCGCTCTCTCTCTCTCTCTCTCTCTGTGCCTCCTTGTCAATGACTGGGCTACAATTGAATGTCAGGCTTAGCATTGGTGAAAGGGTGGTGCGGGGATGGGGGGAGTGGTTCGATCATCTTGGGGGAAAGCTAAGGTGATGGGGGAGGAATCTGCAGGTCGTGACCCTAATCAGACTACCTGCAAACAGTAACCAGAACCTCTTGATCTTGTGGAAGAGAAGCCTAACATTCACTGCCAAAGATTATCAAAGAACCTGGCCAAAAACTTGGAAGAAAAAATCCATTCCAAAGCTACCTCTCCCCTTTTGAGAGCTTTATTCAACTGCACTAGTCTTAAGTTTTTTCTTTCGGTTGCTTTTCTTTTATGCAATTTTCATATTTCCTTTCTCATCCAGGTAATGTTTGTGATAATGAAGCTCATTCAAGTGAGATATTTAATGAGCGTTAACGCTGGTTCAAATGATTAAAACCAAATTTGAACTAAAATTTCCCTCACATTTTGGAGATTCCAGAAATATTTCTTTGCTGAGCCATTGAAATCTTGGAAATTTTTAATTGTTAAATATTTTTTTGCAGCCCCTTTTTTCTATCAGATGTCCAGTTCTTTTTTTAAAAATTATTCTGCAAATGTTACTTGTCCAATTGCCTTTCCAAGTTTGATGCAGTTTTAATTTATTGACTGAAGACAATGTAAGCAGTGATGGCTTGAATGAGCTGCAAGGAGTAAATGTGTTGTATTTGCTGTAAGTGGTCTGTACTGTAGGCAAATGCCATCCATTATACTAGAGTAATAATCAGGTTCATTTATATTCTCCCTTTCTTTATTGAACCTTCCTCTTCCCACTCCTCTGCTTGGCTTCTTTACATCTGCTATGGTTACTCTGTGAAGGATGAAATCATGGTGAGTATATTGTTGCTGTGGAAACGCAGGTTAAGTGTCGGAGCTACATCTGGGTGGGTTCAAATTCAGTTGGAATCCCACTAAATAAACTCAATTAATAAATCTGCAATGTAAAACTATTAACGGATACTGTAACACTTACCATTGATTATTATAAAACCCAATGCCCTTTAGGGAGGGACATCTACCTTCCTGAATTCCGAAGAAGAGTCACATTAGACTTGAAACATTAACATTGTTTCTCTCTCCACAGATGCTGCCAGACCTGCTGAGTTTCCCCAGCATCACCTATTTTTATTTCACGGTTTCCAGCACCCTGCAGTATTTTGCATTTAATTAACCCGCCGTCCTCACTTGGTCCATGCACATGTGACTCCAGACCCACAAGTGATGTGGCTGACTGTTAACTGCCCTGCAAAATGGCCTAGCAAACCCCCTCAAGGGCAATTAGGGATGGTCACCAAATGCTGGCTTTGGCAGTGATGCCCATGTCCCAGAAAAGAATAAAGGGCTCAAACAAGAGAACATCCAGAACAAGAGAGCATGACCCTAATGATTAGAGTTAGGCCACGCAGGAGTGAAACCAAAGAACATTATTGCATTGTGAGAAAGTGAAATGCTGGAATTCACTCAGTAAGCTCTGGTTGTTTGGTATTGGGAGGGACTCAATTGAAATTTTCAAGATGGCTACTTTTTTTTAAGACACCATGTGGAAGACAGGCTGAATGCAATTGAGGTCCAAACCAACTACGAACTAGCTGTATGGTAGAATGGGCTTAAAGGACTGAATGGCCTTCTGCTGATTCCATGTTCTTGGTAAAGATTAGGATGAAGAAGATAGTCCCTTAATGCTCTCTCCTGACAGTACTGAGCTACTTCCTCAATATTGCCCAAGATGGAGAGATGTATTGCCGAAGATTTCTTTTTGTCTTGCACTCATCAGGACAAAGGCAAGAATGTTAAATTACAAACAGATCACAACAGTTTAGCCCACAAGAGAGACGGGTGCTGATTGGTTGGCAAATCAAATCTGATTGAGAGAAGTGTTGTCACGGCTAAAGCTCCCCATGCACCCAGATAATTTTTAAAAATGGAGTGAGGCTGGAACCTATTCCTTTTGTTTGCAGAGATCAGCTCACTGTGTGGGAATATATGTCATGACCAACAAGCGTAAATGAGCCACCATTGTGAGTTTGACCGATTATCTTAAATTGGTCCTTAATGTGGTTGTTAGTGCACTTCCCCCCTCACCTTCTCCATGACAACACTTCAGTCAATCAGATTCGACTTGACAACCAATCAGCACCCTTTTCTCCAGTGGGATGAATTGTTGTAATTATCTGAAATTGGTCACTCTTGCATCTCTGTCCTAATGATTGCAAAAGGAAACGTTCCTGCCAAACCGCCCTCTTTTCGGAAATGTGCCCTTTCCAAGCTACTCTTTATTTCTGAAACACTGGGTAGAGGGTTAAACGATCTGGCAGGCGAGCCGGCAGGTTCTGGAAGAAGATATTGTCTTTATCTATTGCTGCTGTTTTGTGAGTGGATTGGCTGTGACTTTGTCAGCGATGACACTCCATATTGAGCGGGAAGCCTCCAAGCTAGAGATGGGTCTCTCCCTTCCACCATCTCCCTGATGGAAACCTGAGCCCACTCAGTGTGTACCACCCACTGATACATTCTGAGGAAATAATGGAAAGGATGCACAGCCTCGCCCTCTAAACTTCCTTATTGTTTGGTAATGCTGGCCAACGACACATATTTTGATCAAACTGCAGCGTTTTGCTCTAACTGAGTGCTGCGATCCTATCTTTATCTGATCAGAAAGATCCCATGTACCGCAGCATTGTTTCTGTTCCTGGTGTAACCCAGATGTACGTCTGCTTGACCGTGCGTTTTGTGTGTTTAGTTGTGTAGCCTGAGCTCATAGTCTATGGCTCTAAACCCTCTGTACAGTTGCATGTTGCTGTTTCCTTTTTTCGATCTTCCCTTTGTTTTAACTTTAGCCTTTTTTTCACCAATTTGACTGTTGACTCCCCCCTTCCCCACCATCCCTTCTTGATGCCTTGTGCGCCCATGGAGAGTGGGCTGGTGTTTTATCGTGTAGGTTTTGAGACAGGCCTGAAATTTAGATTTGATGTCTGCCAAAACTCGGTGAAATTCTGTGTGGCTCGGGTGGGGGGGAGGGGTGCTGGTGGTGGAATATTGCGGGGTGGTGAAGATGGTGGGGGGGGTTAATCTGGTTCATCTTATTGAGGATGGAAATCTCTGCAGTTTCCAATCAAAACGCTCATTAACCCCCGCTGGAAAAGACAGCGACAAAAAACCGATTGGGAAACCTGAGGGGAGGGGAACAGGCATTCTCCTCATCACTAACAGGTTACTCTCGTGTGACCTGGCAGGATAACGTGTTCTGCTCAATTTGAGGATTTGGAGTTTGAGTTGTTTCAACCTGAGTGCTACTCTATTTCCTGGTGGCTTGGGCCTACTTCCTGTGGGGTGGTGAAAGCACAAACTAATACCTGTTTTGTTCCCAACGCAGAATCGTTAAATGTTAGCCATTACCTTTGCCCACACTGGGGGCCCATCTCTCACCAGAGTAGAAAGATAAGCAGCACAGAGATCCCAGGAGGTGGGCTGGCGTTCTGTTCAAAGTGTTCCCTCGACGCTGTTTGACTCGTGCTGTGGTTTCCATTGAGAAGGATTCGAGTAGGGGAGTTAATCTCAGGGATTGGGAGGGGTGACCACTTTGACACTGCTCAGGTTCCACTCTCTCAAATTTGATCTTGGCATCAAAAACCTTCAAACAGACTCTAACCTTTTTAATCGACTGCCCGTTTTATTTCTGTATCTGTACAGAGACTACTGTGTCTTCCTTTCTGCACATAACTCTGCTGTAACACGCATTGATCGACACCAGTGCCATGTGTGAAGCCAGGTGCTGTGTTATACGTCTGGGATTCTGGGCTGACTCGCCGTCCTTTCTGAGTGTTCATTCTGCCTGCTTCTCGTTTCAGGTGATCAGGAAGGGCTGGCTCACCATCAACAACATTGGAATCATGAAGGGAGGATCGAAGGAGTACTGGTTTGTGTTGACAGCGGAGAACCTGTCCTGGTACAAGGATGATGAGGTCAGTTCCTTCTTACCTTTGAAACGTGCCGGGGCGATGGGAAAGGTTGTCCCCGTTTTTAAAGTGAGGGGCGTAACGGAGACAGGTCAAAGCCAATCGTCCCCTCCCCCCAGCCAGTGCAACGCCTACCCAAGGAGAAATCAAGGACTGCAGATGCTGGAGAGGTCAGAGTGGAAAAGGGTGGGGCTGGAAAAGCACAGCAGGCCAGGCAGCATCTGAGGAGCAGGAGAATTCCTGATGAAGGGCTTATGCCTGAAACGTCGACTCTCTCTGCTGTTCCAAGGCCACTCCTTTTCAACCAAGAGCTACCCACCCACCAAGGTTGGGAGTTCTGTCCAGGAAGATCAGGGAGTCATGGTTACTACCAAAGGCTGGATGGTTTTGCAGGTAGTGCTGACCGAAATACGACAGGCAGAGAAAGATTGAGGTGTGATATGGCGAGCCTCCGACTCCTGCACTCCCTTGTTCCTGGTCAACAACATCTTGATTTTAAGATACATGTTGTTCAGGCCCCTTCATGACCTCTCCACTTCCCTAGCTCTCTAATCTCCTCCAACACTATAGACCTCTGAAGAATCTGCAGTGCTCTAATCCTCACCTCTTGTGCACTCCCTAGTCTGCACTTCAACGCTGTTGTTGGAGCGGGAACATTATTAATCAACTATTGGAAAGTCTGACCCATTTATGTATATTTCTGCCTGTTGCAGAAATGTAATTCACAAATTCAGTATTGTCAAGTATTTCTTTAGTCAAATTTGCATAGTAATTTCAAGGTTTTGCTCAGAACTTGCTTTTTTTCTCTATTTACATGTACGAAGATCAGATTTTGACAATGATCAGTACTTTGGTATCAACATGTAACCATCTTGTTTGTATATTTGGATGATATATCACAGTGAGCTGCAGTGCAATATGTTTTACTGGTAACTTACTGAGTTGTTCAATGTTTCTTGGAAATGTTGCTTACAATATAGCCTATGAGACGATTGTAAATCCTGTTGGTTGTGGTGTAGGTTAGATTTAAACAGTAGTTTGATTAATTATAACCTTGTTGTCTGAGGCCACTGTGCTTGCACTGGGGCCGTGACTGACCCTTGACTGTGTGAACTATACATCATTCACGCCTCCTTGTTTAAACCACTGGTCAATACCAGCGTTACTATCTCAGTGTCCCCTATTTGTCTGCTGCAAAGCGCCTTGGGTTGCTAAAGGAGCTATATAAATTCAAGTTGTTGTTGTTGATCAGTGTATCTAGAACCTCCTGCTTGGGAGGGGTGTGGGGACAGAGTTAATTGAGGCTTTCAAAAGGCAGTTGCATCTTGATTCCAGGAGGCAACAATTGCAGGACAAGGATGGGAGAATGGGCTGCGATGGATTGCAGAAGGCTATCACAGACACAGTGGATTGAATGGCCTCTTCCTGTGCTGTAACCATTCAGCACAATGCAGTCCAGATGCGACCCATTCTGCAAGCTGTCTTGCAGCAGTTAGCAACTTCCTGGTTAGAATGGTGCTGGAAAAGCATGGCAGGTCAGGCAGTGTCGGAGGAGCAGGAAAATTGGGCTCCTGCCCGAAACGTCGATTTTCCTGCTCCTCGGATGCTGCCTGACCTCCTGTGCTTTTCCAGCACCAATCTAATCTTGACTTTAATCTCCAGCATCTGCAGTACCCACTTTCGCTTAGCAACATCCTGGTGCAATCCCACATTTCCGAGATGACCTGTTAACAGTGAAAGGTTGCACGTTATCCTGATTTGTGGAGAGTCTTCGTAGAGTGACTTGGATGGCACAGTGGCTCAGTGGTTAGCACTGCTGCCTCACGGTGTTAATGACTGTCGGTGTGGAATTTGTACATTCTCCCCAAATGTTGGGATTCAAATAAACCTGTTGGGCTATAAACTGGTGTCGTGTGATTTCTGCCCAACCCCAATGCAAGACTGGCATCTCCACATCAAGTTTAAAGATGTGCAGGTTAGGTAGATTGGCTGTGCTAAATTGTCCGTAACATCCAGGTGGGTTAATAACAGGAAATGCAGGGTTATGGGGCTGGGATTGGGTGGGATACCCTTCGGTGTGGGCTCAATGGTCTGCTTCCACTCTGTAGGGATGCCCACAGAGGAACGGGGTGGAGGTATCACTGAATATTGTTAACACAAAGGTCAATGGAATATGGAGCTGAAGATCCTCAGATGGGTGGGATTGTACAGTAAGAGAGTCATAGAGATGTACAGCACGGAAATGGACCCGTTGGTCCCACTCATCTATGCCGACCAGTTATCCCAACCCAATCTAGTCCCATTTGCCAGCACTTGGCCCATATCCCTCTAAACCCTTCCTATTCATATACCCATCCAGATGCCTTTTAAATGCTGTAATTGTACCAGCCTCCACCACTTCCTCTGGCTGCTCATTCCATACACGCACCATCCTGTTAAAAAGTTGCCCCTTAGGTCCCTTTTAAATTTTTCCTCTCTCACCCTAAACCTATACCCTCTAGTTCTGGACTCCCCCACCCCAGGGAAAAGACCTTGTCTATTTACCCTGTCCGTGCCCCTCATGATTTTATAAACCTCTATAAGGTCACCCCTCAGCCTCTGACGCTCCAGGAAAAACAGCCCCAGCCTGTTCAGCCTCTCCCTATAGCTCAAACCATCCAACCCTGGCAACATCCTTGTAAATCTTTTCTGAACCCTTTCAAGTTTCATGATCAGATCAGCCATGCTGTTATTGGATGACGGTGTGGGTTCGATGGGCACAATGGCCTCATCCTGCTCCTGATTCATATGTTCACACATGTCAAAGAAATGTGCCAAGTCCACACAGATGGTGACCCAAGGGTGGGATCAAACCCGGGTCCCTGGTGCTGTGAGGCAGCAGTGCCAACCACTGAGCCACTGTGCCACCCAAACGTACAAAGAGAAATGCGAGGAACACAGAATGCTGATACAACTAACTGAAAATGAAGACCAAAACCTGCACTAATGGGCAATGCCACCACCAGGTAGATTAGATTAGATTAGATTAGATTAGATTAGATTAGATTAGATTAGATTAGATTAGATTCCCTACAGTGTGGAAACAGGCCCTTTGGCCCAACCAGTCCACACCGACCCTCCGAAGGTAGAGCACTGTCGTCTGTGCGTAGCAATTCAGTTGATGTACAGCTCTCGTTGCAAGGTCCAACTTAGCTCGGCAACACCTTCCATCATCAGCGAGGTGTTGAAAGGGAAATTCTGAATTCAACACTTGCAGATCATTGAGCATGAGAGTTGGCCGTGATTTCGAGGAGGGTGTAGCATGGGACATGGGTTAGACAGTACCAAAGGATCATGAACGAATTTAAAAAGGAACAAAAACAAAGTACTGTAGAGACTCAGCAAGCCTGCAGCCTCTATGGTGGGCCGAGTGGCCTCCTCCCCAATTGTAGTAGTTCTGTGATTCTGAGAGGGACAGAGTTAATGTTTCGAGTCCAATACAACTCTTATTCATAACTGAGTTCCAAAAGAAGGGTCATACCAGGATTTGAAACTTTACCCTTATTTCTCTCTCCACACATACTGCAAGACCTCCAGCACTCCCTGATTTTACTTCAGATCTCCACTGGTATGTTTGCTGTTATTCAAAAGGAATGAGACTTTTTGTCCTTGGCTTTTGCTGGAGTCACCAGGATATTAAAGTGAATTAACAGACCGGATGTTGTAAATCAACAGGGGAGGAGGGGAAAATGTGAATGAGGAGAGTGCTGATGTTGTGTATCGCCAACTGCTGAGAATCAGCTACAGAGCTGCATGTGACAGAGTAACTGAGCTTGCACAGGGACCATTTTTACACTGTCATCGTAGACTCTGTGAGCGAAGACGGAACTGGAGACGGACTCCAACACAACAATTTGCGAGCTTCTTGTGATTTGGCCTTGAGAATGGTCAAATGTTCAAGAATCAAGCTTCTAAAATGTACAGCTGATGCCTAGAGGAGGGCGCTTGGTGTGAGCTGGCAGTGTCCCTATCTCTGAGTCAGGAGGCCTGGGTTCAGGTCCCACTAATTCCAGGGGTGCGTACTAATATTAGAGTTAACGTTAGAATCCCTACAATGTGGAAACAGTCTATTCGGCCTAACAAGTCCACACTGACCCGCTGAAGAGTAACCCACCCAGACCTATTCCCCTACCCTGTTACTCTACATTTACCCCTGACTAATGCACCTAACCTACACATCCCTGAACACTATGGGGCAAATAAGCATGGCCAATTCACCTAACCTACACATCTTTGGACTGTGGGAGGAAACTGGAGCACCCGGAGGGAACCAACGCAGACACCAGGAAACTATGCAAACTCCACACAGGCAGTCGCCCAAGGCTAGAATCAAACCTGGGTTCCTGGCACTGTGAGGCAGCAGCGCCAACCACTGAGCCACAGTGCTGCCCCCAATATCTCCAAACAGGTTTGTTAGAAAATATATTAATGAAGGGTTCGACAGGGCACTCGTGGTGAGGAGGTGGTCTCCTACCTCTGAGTCAGGAGATCTGGGTTCAAGCCCCACTTATTCCAGATGTGTGCGATGACATCACCAAACTGGTTGATTAGAAAATTCAATAGTGAAGGGTTTGACAGAGACCTTGTGGTGAGGTGGTAATGTCCCTACCTTTGAACCAAGAGGTCCACAATGAAGTCCTATTTACTCCAGAGGTATGTACTGTACTAACATCTCCAACCGGGTTGCTTTGATAATACTGACAGCCCATGCCTGTGGTGCCTCTCACTCCATCTAGTGGTGGCAGGCAACATTACTTCACCTCTCCCATCTCTCGTCACATTGTCCTAGAAGTTTGGGCACGGCACTGACAGTGAACAGAAAGACCTCGCCTGCTCCTTCGCACTGTTTCCAAGAGGGTGCCTGCTGCCGTGTCCCATTCCAGAGCCAGCACCTCAGGCAGTGCAGCACTCCATTGGTGTTGCACTCAGGCCAGTGGGTGACCCAGAGTGGGGATGAGCTGAAACCTGACAACATCTGACTTGGTGGTGGCTGCACTACTGAGGCTGACAGCCCAGGGGCACTGTTTTTCACCCAGGTGGAAGCAGACAGTGCAGGAAATATCACAGCCAGGTCATGTAGTCAGCGGTGGGGTAAAGATTGGCAGAACTACTCACCTGCAAACAGTGGTGCAGCCAATAGGGGGAAGCATTTAAGGCAGCTGAAGGTGAGGTGTTAGAGACCATCTGGAACTAGCAACCACCTAAATTGTGGAGCCGGTAATTGACATGATTTGATTCTACCCTATCTCTTACTTACTTGGAGAACGATGGTACTTCAGTGTCACAGGGTTAAAAACCAGGCTGTCCCTCCCTAACAGCACTGTGGGTGTCCCAGTGCAATATTCCAGCCCCCCGCCCCCCACTTTCTTCAGGGGTATTGGGAATGGGCAATAAATACTGACCCAGCCCGCGCCACCAATATCTCCAAAATAATTAATATTTTCATAAAGCAAATGTTTAATTTTCTGTCATCTCCAATTTTTTGTTGAAAAGAAATAGTGGTCATATTGATACTAAAAAAATCTGTTTATGTTTTTTGACTCTTTGATTTTTCTCCAGGGTACGTACTCAGCAATGTTTTGATGATTTCATTTTGGAATGATTTCCTCTTGCATTTCTGGGGATTCTTGGAGCATTGTTGAGACTCCGAAGAACAGATGTTTTGTTTTAACAAATGGAGATCCACAAAACACTTTCAGTGGAATTAGTATTATTATTGAGGCAGCACTTTGAATTCACTGTCCAATCCATCCATTCCTTTAATTTCTCTTATATCTTCCCCATTACATCCAATATTTCCCTCCGTTATTAAACTGGATGTTTAACTTGATGTGGTAATGCTTATCTTACTGCCTGCAATGACTGGGTGTTCATATTGAAGAGTCCAACAGACATTTATTACAAGTAATTATTGCATTCCTCAGGCACATAAGTATCTGGGTTAGCGTTAAGTTATAAGGTTACAAGAAGGAATTATGTTTCCAGTGATCCAGTGTCATGCTTCTAGTGATCTTGGTGTAAGCTGGAATATGACATCTTTCTCCCTCAGGTCACAGAGTATGCTGGTAGTCATGAAATCACGAACTCGCCTCATAAAAGCACACTAATGTATGTGAGAGATAGTGCAATGCCTCTTAAAGGTACACTGACCATACATGAGACATAATGCAATGCCTCTTAAAGGTACACTAATATGTGTTAGACGTAGCACGATGCCTCCTAAAGGTGCACTGATGTTTGAGACATTGCATAGTGTCTCTTAATGGTACACTGGCCAACATGTGTGACATAACAGAGCACCTCCCTCCCTTGGAGTCTGGATTTCCATACCGAAGACCTTGATACTGGGAGAGGCCTGGCGCTGCCCATTCAGTGATTGGTTGACATTTACCAGGGCCAGTCTTCCCCAAACAAGCCAATGAGTGGGTCTCTCTGGCTGACTGGCCAGGGCTGAGGACAGTGGATGAGGCCCTTATTTTGTGTAAGAGAGTGCATTAAGCTCTACCCTTATGATATCATAAGGCCATGGGTGGGAGATCCGCTGTGAATCCTGAAGGGGATGGACTTACCAAGTCTCCTTCTAGTCTGAGTAGTAATGTTCATCGTACAAGTGTAAGCTGTATGTCCAACCGGATGTTTAACTTGCTGTGGCAATGCTTATCTTACTGCCTGCAATGACTGGACATTGATATTGAAGAGTCCAACAGACATTTATTACAACTAATTATTACATTCCTCAGGCACATAAGTATTTGGGTTAACGTTAAGATATTAGTCTAGATATTATCATGCAATAAATGTGTTTAAGGTAAGAGCTCCTTCACTAGAGACTCCTTGTAGTTTACCTCTACTGGACAAAGCAATGCTCGCAGATTCCAATCTAAAAGGGAAATGGTGGTGGCTCATCTAGTTTATAGCAAGCAGCAGTCCAACTAGTTTCTACAACATGGTGGCAGTGCTGAGGATCATCACTGACCTGGGACCTGGATACAATTCTGCCCACGCCCTCCATGTCGAAGTGAGCTTGTGATCCATTACTGACTTTGATCTCCAGCCCATCCTTGTGATCACAAATGGCTCCCTCTGTGGTTGGTGTTCTGTTGCTTGTGTCTGCTTCTTCTATTTACTGTTGTTGTGAAGCTGGGCTGGAGTCCAATCTTCTCTTGTGGTCTGGCAGGCCGTCAGAGGCATGCTTGCTGTCTCAGTTTTTCTTCAGTGCCAGGTGGTGCCAGTATGTGTGGTTAATGGGCAACGCTATAAATAGCGGGAGATCAGCCTCATCTTATGATTGCAGCAAGCCTCCTGAAAGTCAAACACCCAAGTCCCGACTCCAGACCAACAAGTCCGCAAAGAGCTTTGGAAAGTCGAACATTTGTATAACACTTTTCACAGTCATCAGAGTCTCAAAGCACCTAGTACAGAGGGTCATAGAGATGTGCAGCACGGAAACAGACCCTTCAGTCCAACTCATCCATGCCGACCAGATATCCTAACCAGATCCCAAACAGATATCCACAGATGCCCACAGAGGAATGGTATCACTGAATATTGTTAACACAAAGGTCAATGGAATATGGAGCTGAAGATCCTCAGGAGTAGATCCTCAGGAGTGTGCAGTCAGAGAGTCATAGAGATGTACAGCATGGAAATGGACCCTTTGGTCCCACTCATCTACGCTGACCAGATATCCCAACCTAATCTAGTCCTGTTTGCCAGCACCAGTCCCATATCCCTCCAAACCCTTCCTATTCATATACCCATCCAGATGCCTTTTAAATGCTGTAATTGTACCAGCCTCCACCACTTCCTCTGGCAGCTCATTCCATACACACACCACCCTCTGCGTGAAAAGGTTACCCCTTAGGTCCCTTTTAAATCTTTTTCCTCTCACCCTAAACCTATGCCCTCTAGTTCTGGACTCCCCCACCCCAGGGAAAATACCTTGCCTATTTACCCTATCCATGCCCCTCATAATTTTATAAACCTCCCACAATATTCTGAAGTGTAATACAGCGAATGTAGCAGCCATTTTGAGCAAAGCTAGCTCCCATGTGACAATAACCAGATAATTGCTATTTTATGTGTGTGTTGTTGATTGACGAATACATTTGTTTGCCTTGGCTTTTGAAGCCAATCCTGCCCCCTACGCATTGAGGTACCAGTCTGGGCTATCTTGGGTGACAGCGCATACTCAGTCCCAGAGGCATTTTGTCACTGAGTAGGGCTCTTTAACACCTTCTGACCTGTAACACTCCTTTACTTACATCTGTCTGTAAGTTAGGAGCATAAGAACAACAGTAGGCCATTCAGCCCATCAAGCCTGCTCCACCATTCAGTAGGATCATGGCTGATCCAACATTCCTCATGTCCACTTTCCTTCCATCAATATGCAACCTTTGATTCCACGACTGGTCAAGAATCTATCTGTCTGTCCTTCAATATCCACAAGGACTCTGTCCCCAAGTTCTGAGACTGTGGAAGGTGCTGTAAAATATGCAAGCATTTTCTTTCCACTTTCTCACTCTCATTTCCATCATCTCTTTACTTTTTCTCCTGAATGATCACTCTTCAGGGCCACTCACTCACTTACATTCCTTTTTAGTTCTCCACCCTTACGTATGTAAACAATTCATAGAATCCCGAGAGGGTGGAAACAGGCCCTTCTTCCCAACTAGTCCACACCAACCCTCCCACCGATTAATCCGACACATCCCTGAACACTACGGGCAATTTAGCATGGCCAATCCACCTAACCTGCACATTTTTGGATTGTGGGAGGAAACCAGAGCACCTGGAGGAAACCCATTCCCATCCAGACACAGGGAGAATGTACAAACTCCACACAGACAGTTGTCTGAGTCTGGAATTGAACCCGGATCCCTGGTGCTGAGGCAGCAGAGCTAACCACTGAGCCACTGTGCCACCCCATTGTCTGGCAGTTGCATGGTGGAGAGTGTTGATTCCAGATGTGGGGGTTAGTGGGTTGCGCCCAGGTCAACCAGGTTGTCTGAAATATAGAGTCAAAAGCCGCGCGGTTATGAAATCTACATGCTGGGGGACCATGCTGTCTGCTTTAACTTATATTTGGTGTGAGGAGGAGGAGATGTGCTCAGGGATTAATGGTGAGGGTTTGGTGAGGGGTGTGTGGATGGAGAATGGAACTTCATGTGATCACATCTCCAGGGGTATGTTCATGCAGCGTTGGCACTCTTGCACCCCATTTCCCGTTCCCTGTCAGGAGCAACAGAAACCACCATATCCGAGGCATTGAACGCATTAATTTCAGCCCATCTTCTCAAATAGACCTTGCCGCTGGTTTCCCATCACCAGAGGACTTGCTTGATTTAATTATCAGTTAAAGAAAACCCTTTGGTTCTTATGGTGCTGCACTTGGAGCATGATGGGATAGCAGGCCTCACTTTCAACATGGCTGCCGACAAGAGAAGGTTTGTCCTTCCCTTACAAATTTTCATTACCTCAGGATGCCCCAAGGCAGCAATGGGGTCTGTGTTTCTGAAGTGTCCTTACTGTTTTAACAGAAAAATCATCCGAATGCTAATGCATGTAAGATTAAAAAAAATGGATTGGAGTTTTCCATGGGTAATCTAGAAAGGGAAAACAAAATAGATCTTTTATTGACAGGGTAGATTGCATCCAAGTTGTTTCATGGTGTTAACAAACTTGTGTTGGCAGCAATGACTTCATTTTCTCCAACTCTCTGTTTATTCTTCTTTGAATGTTAATTCTTTTTTTCAAGTTGAAGGTAACATAGAAAGTTTTGCTGTTTCAAACTTAACCTCAAATAATTTCTGAGCCGGAAAATGAGATAGTCACTGAGTGTTGTGAGCTAGCTTACCCAAATCCTGAACTGGTCTCCTTTTATACACCTGGCAGCCATGTTCTGAATTTCTTCATTCCTCTATCTCCTCGTTTGTTCTAATTTATCTTTATTCCGAATTTCTTCATTGTCCTATCGCCTAGTTCGTTCTAATTAATTTTTATTGTGAATTTCTTCGTTGTCCTGTCGCCTGGTTTGTTCTAATTTATTTTTTGTTCCGAATTTCTCCACTTTTGCGTTGCCTAGTTGACCGTCTCCTGTGGCCACGCGCGTTGAGTGGGCATCATCGATAATGGCACCTCCATCGCTACTGAGCAGAGGGTCCTCCGAAAGCCTGAGGAGGGAGTTTGTGCCCCCGCTATGGGGAAGTGTCTGGCCTCTTGCCAAGGAGTTCCCTTCCCCCACCATTACCCCACCTCCTGGCAATGACACGGGACGCGATACATTGGGAATAAGGGAACATCTGGATCCATTTTCTATTCTTGAAAGCATAAGCAGGCCAGTCTTTGTGGATTTTAATATCCATTGTGTGAACACAGAAATAGTCGGGCAATGTAGCAGCTTAGAGCCAGACATAAAATAGACCAGTTACAGACACTGTTTCAAATGTGTAAGAAATTATTATCTCAGTACTGAGCCACACTGCTCCACAATGGGAGATACTGTGAGACTTAAAGAGGACCAGATGTTGGCAGTTCGAGGGTTAATGAAAAAGAATGTACTTTCTTGTCTCTAATTGTAGTCTTTCGCAGGCCAGTCATTTGCCTCATTCTGTTGATTTATGGAATACTTCTACATCTGCAGGAAGTCACTACTGAGCCAGTAAAAGGATCCAGATGTTGTCAGCCCACATGGTTTTGTGTGTGTGTGTGTGTGTGTGTGTGTTAACATTAGCAGGGAGAGCCCAACAGGGAGACTGAGTCACAGGAGCTGAGGCAGTGACTGGGAAAGAGTGAGTCAGAGGAACAGGAATGGTGACGGGCGAAAAGAATCATCCATTCCCTCGCATTTTCCATCGCCATCCCTCTGCCCAGGGTTGGAGAACCCCAGCAGGTTGATGTGATTCTCTTGTCGCTGTTTCTGGCCAAGGGAACAAAAGGCCGACAACTGGTCGAAGTGCAAAGATGGACGAGGAGGAGGAATGGACGGGAGAGTGGCTAAGACAGAGGTTTGGATTTAGGGGAGCCGCCATCTTGGAAACGGAGGCGTGGGGTGGGGCCCGAACATTGCAAGGCTGATCTGGGTTCTAACCTTGCATTGTCAGACAAAATGGCAGCCTTGGGTTGAGAGCCCAGGAAGACCTCATGTCCAAAGAGGTACTCAAGCCTCATTGAGGGCCCTGTTGACTAGATCCTTAGGCCCTCCAGCTGCCTTTAAGTGAACAGGGAACTTGGTGATCAACGACTAGGCTAAGTGGATTGGCCATGGGAAATTCAGGGATAGGGTGGGGTGTTGGGCCTGGGTGCGAGGCTTTTCAGAGAATCAGTGCTGACTGGATTGGCCAAATGGCCTTTATCTGCACGTGGGTTTTAATGACGATTGATAGTTTCTTAATCACCATCATTGAAAGTGTCTTTGCATTTCTGATATTTTCTCCTCAGTTTGTTTGGATGTACCTCGGAGCAAGAGGAACTTGAACCTAGGTTTCCTAGCTCAGAGATAGGGATACTACCACTGCACCACAAGAGGTCCCCCCAGTTCTAGATTTAATGTAATTTTAACTTTAATTTAATTTTAACTCCCCCAGTCATCATGGTGGTATTTGAATCTATTTCCGATAACATTAGAATCCCTACAGTGTGGAAGCAGGCCCTTTAGCCCACCAAGTCCACACCAACCCTCCGAAGAGCACTGCACCCAGATCTAACCCCCCCCTCCCCCCCCACCCCTCTCCCTGTTCCCCTGCATTTTCCACATCCAACTCATCTGGCCTGCACATCCCTGTATACTATGGGTAATTTCCCATGGCCAATCCACCCTAACCAGCACATGTTTGGACTGTGGGAGGAAACCCACACAGACACGTGGGAGAACATGCAAACTCCGCACAGACACTCACCCAAGGCTGGAATCAAACCCAGGTCCCTGGTGCTGTGAGGCAGCAGTGCTAACCACTGAACCACCGTGCCACCAAACGTCTGGCCTCTGGGCAACGAGTCCAGCAGCATTACCACCACACCACTATCCTTCTGATCCCATGGCCTCAGTAACTTATCTTCCCTTTCACCCCTGCAACAGTGTTGGGTGGCTAACTCTTCAGGACACTCCAGGATAAAAGGGTAATTTTTACCATCAACACTGGGAAGAGATAGCCTGAGGATAATGACAGCATCATATATTCTCATTGTCTTCCTGAAAACATTAACTTGTTGTTAAATGGATCAGAAATGGGAAATGGAAAGGCTATTTGATTGGTTGGGGCACTGTAAACCAGGTAAAAGCTTCCAGGAAGATGACAACCAAAGTGTGCTCCCAGATGGAGGTGTAAATCCCCACAGTGCTGACTGCGTTATACTGACCTCACTTCAACAATGCATATTCCTCTTAAGAATCAATCTCTTCGTGAACACATTGATTTTGAGTTTATTAGTAAAGCAGTAGGAATGCAAGTAACTAATTCATCACCATTTTGTTTGCTCAAAACCAATGTTGAGGACAATAACAACCTCCCTCATTTCTAGCTCTCTCTAGCCGGAGTTAGTCATTTTCTGCTGAGCTGTTAATCCAGAGAGCCAGGTAATCTTCCAGGGACCCAGATCCTGACAAATAGCAGGATTTGAAATAGTTACAAAGTCCAGATTTGAAAGTCCCATGATGACCATGTCAATATTTTGTTTAGAAAATAACCCATCTGGTTCACCGATGTCCATTAGGGAAGGAAATCTGCCATCTTTACCTGGTCTGGTCTACATGTAACTCCAGACCCACAGCAACTGGCTGACTCTCAATTACCCTCTGAGGCCATTAAGTTGTATCAATCGTGAGAAATCCTCGATAAAGGAACAACACTGGATGGGCCACTTGGCATCAACCCAGGCTCTGGAAACGTTAACAGCAGAAACAGCCCTGTTGGCCCAGCAAGGTCCTCCTCACTAACATCTGGGGGGATGTGGGCTAGTGCCAGAATTGGGAGAGCTGTCTCACAGACTAGTTAAGCAAAATCTGACATGGTTATACTTACTGAATCGTTCATTACAGACAATGTCCCAGACACCACCAGCACCATCCCTGGGATATGTCCTGTGCCATCAGCAGGACTGACCTAGCAGAGGTAGCAGCACAGTGGGATACAGTCAGTATGGAGTTGCCCTGGGAGTCCTCCACATTGACTCTGGACCCCATGAAGTCTCATGGCTTCAGGTGAAACACAGGCATGGAAACCTCCTGCTGATTACCACGTACCGTCCTAATGAATCAGGACTTGTCCATGTTGAACAACACTTGGAGGAAGGACAGAGGGTGGCAAGGACACAGAATGTAGTCAGGGTGGGGGATTTCAATGTCTACCGCCAACAGTGGCTCAGCAGCAGTACGACTGATTGAACTGGTTGGGTCTGAAAGGACATAGCTGCTCGACTGGATCTGCGGCAGACGGTGAGGGAACCAACAAGAGGGAAATCATCCTTACCAATCTGCCAGCTGCAGATGTCTCTGTCCAAGACAGTATCGGTAAGTGACCACTGCACAGTCCTTGTGGAGACAAATTTCCTGCTTTATATTGAGAATACCCTCCCTCATGTTGTGTGGCACTATCACCATGCTAACTGGGCCAGACATCATACAGATCCAGAAACCCCAGACTGGACATCCATGAGGCACGGTGGGCCATCAACAGCAGTAGAATTGTACTCCAGCACAACCTGTACCCTCATGGCCCGACATATCCCCCAACTCAGCCATTAACATCAAGCCAGGGGGTCAACCCTGGTTCAATGGAGAGTGCAGGAGGGCATGTCAGGAACAGCACCAGGCACAGCTGAAGATGAGGTGTCAACTTGGTGAACCCTCAATAAGTGATAGACAGAGCTAAACTATCCCACAACCAACAGATTTAAACTCTGCAGTCCTGCCACATCCAGTAGTGAATGGTGGTGGACAATTAAACAACTCACTGGAGGAGGCGGCTCCACAAATATCCCCATCCTCAATGATGGAGAGGCCTGGCATATTAGTGCAAAAGATAAGGCTGAAGCTTTCACAGCAATCTTCAGCCAGACGTGCTGAGTGGATGATCCAGTGGGAGAGCTGTCTCCTCACGATCTCCAGCCTCCTCCAGTGGTCCCCAGTATTACAGATACTAGACTTCAGCCAATTCGATTCACTCCACGTCATATCAAGAAATAGTTGGAGCCACTGGATACGCTGACAACGTTCCGGCAATTGTACTGAAGGCTTGTGCTCCAGAACTTGCCACTCCCCTAGCCAAGCCGTTCCAATACAGTTACAACACTGGCATCTCCCCGACAATGAGGAAAATTGCCCAGGTATATCCTGTACACAAAAAGCAAGACAAATCCAACCCGGCCAATTACTGCCCAGTCAGTCTACTCTCCATCATCAGGAAGGTGATGGAAGGTGTTCATCAACTGTGCCATCAAGCAGCACCTGCTTAGCAGTAACCTGCTCAGTGACGCCCAGTTTGGGTTCTTCCAGGGACACTCAGCTCCTGACCTCATTACAGCCTCGGTTCAAACATGGACAAAAGAGCTGAATTTCAGAGGGGAAGGGAGAGGGACAGCCCATTGACAGCAAGGCTGCATTTGACTGAGTGTGGCATCAAGGAACCCATGCAAAACTGGTATCAGTGGGTATTGGGAGGCAAACTCAATGCTGGTTAGAGTCATACCTGGCACATAGGCAGATGCTCATGGTTTGCCGGAGGTTATTCGTCTCAGCTCCGGGACATCTCTGTAGGAGTCCCTCAGGGTAGTGTCCTAGGCCCAAACATCTTCACTACTTCATCAATGACCTCCCCTCTATCCTAGGGTCAGAAGTGGGGTTGTTTGCTGATGGTTGCACAATGTTCAGCACTATTCACGATGACTCAGATACTGAGGCAGTCCATGTTCAAATGCAGCAAAATCTGAACAATATGCACGTTTGGGATGACAAGTGACAAGTAACATGCGAGAATTTAACCATCACGTCTTGACATTCAAAGACCTTGCTATCACTGAATTCCCCCCTCTGTCAGCATTGTGGGGGCTACCATTTGCCAGAAACTGAACTGAACAGTGGCTACAAGCATCGGTCAGAAAGAGCAATCACCTCCTGACTCCCCAAAGCCTGTCCACCATCTACTAGGCACAAGTCGGGAGTGTGATGGAATACTCCTCACTTTCCTGGATGGGTGCAGCTCCAACAACACTCAGGGACACCATCCAGGACAAAGTAGCTACTTGATTGGCACCACATCCATAAACATAAACTCCCTACACAATGATGCTGAGTAGCAGCAGTGTGTACCATCTACAAAATGCGCTGTGGAACTTCACCAAGAACCCTAAGCAGCACCTTCCAAACCCATCACCACTACCAAGGACAAGGGCAGCAGATACACAGGGATACCATGACCTACAAGTCACTCGCCATCCTGACTTGGAAATATATTCAAGTCAGTGTCACTGGGTCAAAATCCTGGAATTCCCTCCCGGAGGGCATTGTAGGTCAACCCACAGCAGGTAGACTGCAGCAGTTCAAGAAGGCAGCTCACCCCCACCTTCTCAAGGGGCAACTAGGGACAGGCAATAAATGCTGGGCCCAGTCAGTGATGTCTACGTCCCAAAATTTCTCGGAGGTGTTATGCCCCCAGCCCCTAGTTTCCCCACTTTTGTGTTTGGGAGTTTCGGGTGTTTTGAAGATTTTGACCAAGTCTTGGATAATGGGCAACGCTGCAAGTGAGATCGTGATGTAGTCATAATAACATCGGGCTGAGAACCCAGGCTCTGGACTATTGCTGTGCAGGCAGGTTCAAGTCCCACTACAGCAGTTAATGGTGTTTAAGTTCAATCATGATGTGGTGGGGCTGGTGTTGGACTGGGGTGGACAAAGTCAGAAGTCACCTGACTTCAGGTTATCATCCAGCAGGGTTATATGAAATTACAACAGTCGGTTTCAAACAAACCTGTTGGACGAAAACAAGGTCTTGTGTGACTTCGGACTAAGTTAAATCGATTAGCTTAGCTGAAACATGCCAATAGTGGTGATGGTGACAGCTGACATTAATTGTTGTACAAAACCCATCTGACTCATCAACTTACGGGTGGCATAATTCTGCTCTGAAATCTGTTGGTCTTTCAGCTTCCCCCCTCACCAATAAAACCAGGGACTCTGCAGACAATGGCAGGAGCAAAGCCTCAGTTGGAGTGGAATTCACTGCAGGTCTGTCCATGACCTACTGGACGGTAAAGCAAAGGGACTTTGTTGACTGTGTGACAAGGGGGAGAGCTGTATCAATTCAACGCATCACCCACTGCGCTGGCGAAATGTCAACTCCCGCAAGGTTCATTCCATTTTAACGTCCATCGTTCCCTTCAGATGTGATCGAATCTTGTAAAGCTACCAGACTGCCCACAGTCTGCCAGCAATTTTAACAGGGCTACACCAAGTTTGGAACGATATCAGCCCATCCTGTCCACATCGCCCTGCTCAAAATCCTTTCAAACTCAGAGAAGTGTCAATTTGAAGATGATTCACCACTTGAGCTGGCCTCGATATTTTATTTTCAGTCCAGGCATCAGCAGGAGGATGAAGGAGGGGGCTGCCGTTAGCACAGAGCTCTTGAGTCAGGCAGTTGCGGCTTCACTTGAACACAAAAAAATCCAGGCGTTGGTTTGTAGGAACACTTTGCTGTGGTTGGACGGCAAGCTGCCAAAGATCTGCCCTGGGGCAGAGCGCTTAAAACAGGGGAGCTGCTCTGTTCCATCGTCGAGGTGGATTGTGAGCGGTTTCGGAATAATGCTGACTGTGTGGGTTCAACTCCCATTCAGTCTGAGCTCTTGACTCAAGACTTGCTTCCTCAGCCTGCCCACCTCCCCCCCTCCCCCCGGGAGAAGGCAAATGCAGAAGCCATCAGTAATCATAAAACAAAAGCATTAGCAGTGAATGAGCCAAGGTCCTTTCTTCAGGCAGGGATTTGTAAAAGGAGGCCGTTTGACCTGTCATGCCTGTACTATCTCTCTGAGTGGTTTAACTTAGTGCCGCTCTCCTGTAGCATCCCCTTGAATCTTTCTCCGAGGGCTGTGAGCTGGAATGTACCGGAAGGAGTGGTTGGTACAGTGATTGACCTTTGTGGAAAATTCCAGCAGCCACGGCTTCTAAGGAATACGACTGTCTTGCCTTTTCTCTATAACCTTGTGTGTTGTTCTTGATCTGAGTAATCATCCTCTTGAATGCCTTGATTGAAGCTGATTATTAAATCATGAGGGGAATGGATAGGGTAAATAGACAAGGTCTTTTCCCTGGGTTCGGGGAGTCCAGAACTAGAGAGTATAGGTTTAGAGTGAGAGGGGAAAGATATAAAAGAGACCTAAGGGGCAACGTTTTCATGCAAAGGGTAGTGCGTGTATGGAATAAGCTCCCAGAGGAAGTGGTGGAGGCTGGTGCAATTACAACATTTAAAAGGCATCGGGCTGGGTACATGAATAGGAAGGATTTAGAAGGATATGGGCCAAGTGCTGGGAAATGGAACTTGATTGGGTTGGGATATCTGGTCAACATGGACGAGTTGGACCTAAGGGTCTGTATATCTCTGATCTTCCCTCATAATTAAAGTGTCTTCTCTCAGGAGCCATTCTCACAAAGCTCTCCCCAATCCTGAACCTTCGACTGACATCACTTAACCAGAATTATCTTTTTCTTTGAGGGTGGTCCTGACTAACCCAGTGTTTATTGCCCATCCCTAATTGCCCAGAGGGCAGTTACGAGTTAAGTACATTGCTGTGGGTCTGGAGTCACATGTAGGCCTAAGCAGGTAAGGATGGCAGCTTCCTTCCCTAAAGGGCATTAGTAAACCAGATGGGATTTGGTCATTATTAGATCTTTAATCCAGATTACTTTCAAATTCAAATTCCACTATCTGGCATGGGGGGGATTTGAACCCAGGTTCCTAGAGCATTACCTGGGTCCCTGTATTAACAGTCAAGAATATTACCACTATGCTATCATCTCCCCTGGCTGTCATTGCGCTGCTTTTTTTGTGGGATCATTGAGTTGTCATTGCTTCCCAGTGCCGCTGCAGTGATGACATTCCAAAAGTCATGTCAGTGGCTGCAGAGCAATCCTGAGGTTCTGCCAGGCGCTAGAGTAATTCAGGACATTTGTCATATCTCCCTGCACCGTTTTTTTGTAATTTCTTTTTGCCTTTATTTGTAATCTAGTATTTTACCTCAAAGTTAGTGAATCTTCGTCTGGATCTGCGTCATTACGCTGTCTCAATCCTCTGATGACTCTAACGCTGCTCACCCTGATCAACGTGTGCCAGAGGGAGCCCTGGGTTTTAACTTCACCCACTAACTGTCCTGGGTGAATGGGGGAGGTAGATACGTAGGAACCTGTGAACTTGGTGCTAGTGTAGGCCATTTGGCCCTTTGAGCCTCCTGTGTCACACCATAAGGTCATGGCTGATCTGTTTGTGGTCTGGAACCCCATCCAGCCCTTCCAAGGGGGGGGGGGAGGGGGTTCATTCTTTTCCTGATCTCTGCCAGTATGGATGCCTTGGTAGATTTGTTTCCATTTCTGAATGCCCTGATGTTCGTTGTTCTGTCATTGGGGGCCTGTTTATAGCTGCCTGGACCCTAAGCTCTGCCTTTCCCTCTCTGAACCCCACCCCCTTTTTCTGCAATTCTCTCCGTGTGCTTTTGGTCACCTTTGTCCTAACAGCTCACGTGGACTTGGGTTTGACAGTCACTTTGGTGAAACGAAGCTTTCCTACAGTCAAAGGCAGGTGCTGTATCAACGGGAGTTCCTGTATGTTGGGTTTTCCTGTGTATTGGGCATCCTATGAGATTTTGAAATGATTTGTAACTGGTCTAGAGTTGGAGGGGGGAGGGGATGGTGTTTTACCTCTCCCAGTTCCAGGTCCTCCTTGTACATCTTCTGATTTCCCAGCAGGGGTCAGTGATGTGCACACACATTGATGACAGAAGCTGAGGACCCTCTATGTGATTGCTATCACAACAGTCAAAGGGGTTTTGGACATGTTGTGACTCAGGAAATGCAGCAACCAATTAACTCACAGTAAACTCCCACAAACAGCAAAGATATCCAACTTCTCTGGTTTGGTCAGGGATAGATACTGACCAGGAAACCCATAAGAACTAGCCTGCACTCCTTCCTCTCGCACTGTAGGATCTCTTGGATTCCCCTCCTGGAGAAGTGACCAGGGACGCAATTCGAATTAAAGCTAAAATGAAATAAGGATGCTGGAGATCTGAAACAAATACACACGTTGTTGGAGAAACTCGACCAGTTCTGACAAAGAGTCACCAGACTTGAAATGTTAACTCTGTTTTCTTCCCACAGATGCTACAGGAGATGCTGAGTTTCTCCAGTAGTCTCAGTCTTGAGGTATGTTTAGGAGGCAGTCTCTCCCGCAGTGCAACACTCCCTCAGTACCTGCTGTAAAGGCCAGCATCGATTGTTTGCTCAACTCATAGAATCCCGGCAGTTGTAGAAGCAGGCCCTTCAGCCCATCAAGCATCACCGACCCTCTGAAGAGCATCCCACCTTCATCCCTGCATTTCCCCTGGCCAATCCGCCTAACCTACGCATCTTTGGATTGTGGGAGGAAACCCAATGTGCAAACTCCACACCAATAATTGTCCAAAGGTGGAATTAAACCCAGGTCCCTAGCATTGTGAGGCAGCAGTACTAACCACTGTGCCACATGCTTTGCCCCACCCCGCATTGACCTTTCCAAGTGGGGTTTGCACTGGCATTCTGCGTGCTGGGACTGGGAGGTGGTCATGGTTGTGGTTTTATGGGGGAAGAGGAAAAGTCCTACACTCTAAGGGACAGCTCACCCTTTGGTTGCACCGCTCAGAGCGTGGAGTGGGCTCGACGATCAGGATGCACTGGTACTGAGGAAGGAAAAAGTGAGGACTGCAGATAATGGAGATCAGAGCTGAAAAATGTGTTGCTGGAAAAGCACAGCAAGTCAGGCAGCATCCAAGGAGCAGGAGAATCGACGTTTTGGGCATAAGCCATTCTTCAGGAATTCCTGAAGAAGGACTGGGGAAGGAAAGCAGCATTTATTGTACCAAGCCAGACAGAGGAAGCTTTCAGTTCTCCCATTCATTTCAATCACCGGGCTTGTTTTATGAACTGGAGTAGAGTGGGAGTGAGAAATGGCACGGTGGCTCAGCGGTTAGTATTGCTGCCTCACAGCGCCAGTGACCTGGGTTCGATTCCAGCCTCGGGCGACTGTGTGGAGTTTGCACATTCTCCCCGTGTCTGCGAGGGTGTCCTCCCCCAGTCCAAAGATGTGCAGGTCAGGTGGATTGGCCATGCTAAATTGCCCATAGTGTTCAGGGGTGTGTAGGTTAGGTGATTAGTCAGGGTTAGGTTACTCTTCAGAGGGTCAGTGTGGACTTGTTGGGCCAAAGGGCTTGTTTCCACACTGTAGGGATCCTATGATTCTATGAAATGAACTCCATGTGAGGGCTGGGTGTGGGCAGGAGTGTGAAGGTGCCAAACATGTCATGAAGTGCAAATGTCTTAACTGATGCTTTGAAATGTTTCACTCAGCTGAGACAGAGAAGGTTAGTTTGTAAATTCATTCCACCCTTGGCCAATTCATATATATATATCTGGCAGACATTGAGAAGCCAATGATATTACATTTCAATGAAAACAACCCTCATTTCTCGTTGATTAACTCCAAATGACCTGCTGTGGATGTGGGAGATCTCACCTGGCTTCAGAGTTCTTTGAGAAAAGATCCATGGGGGAGGTGCAACTGAGCAGATAGACAAGGGAAGAATTGACCAAAGAAATGCTGCATTAATTGTGATTCTCATCCATGTTCTCTGTCATCCCCTCCACTCCCACCATTGACTCCAATCTTCTATGTTTGCCTATTCTCATTGATGTGTACCCGTTGATGTCGAGGGTCTCTGGCCCTTCCAGCACAATGGCATCACCGCCAAACCAAGTCTCATGCCCCAGTGCTCTTCCACTGACTATCATTGGGGTCCTCCAACCCAGTGGCATTAACGTCGATTTCACTGGTTTCTTCATCTCCCCTCTTCCCCCCCCTCATCGCCCCCACCCCCAACCTCATTCCAGAACCCACCCTCCAACTTGGCACCATCCTCTTGACCTGTCCATCTTCGTTCCCACCTATCTGCTCCACCCTCCCTCCAACCTGTCACCATCAACACCCAGCTGCATCTACCTATCGCCTTCCCAGCTACCTCCCCACCCCCACCTTCCTATTTATCTTTCAGCCCCTTCCACCCCTCCTCGTTCCCGATGAAGGGTGAATGCCTGAAACGTTGACTGTCCTTCTCCTCGGGGTACCACCTGACTGGCTGTGCTTTTCCAGCGCCACACTTTTCGACTGCCATTGATTAGTAATTAGGGATAGATATTCTTAAGCAACCTGTTCAGATGTGTTATGACAAAGCTCTAGAGAAGGTAGGACTTGATCCTGGGTCTCATGGCTGAGATCCAGTGATCCAGAGAAAGAGTTTTTACTAACTGGCATCAGTGACCTTTAAAGGTAGGAGAATGTAAGCATTTATTTCTTGCACAATGCAGAACCAGGGGGTGGAACCTTTTTGCCCATTCACTCGATGGCCCATTGAGCCACAAGGGAACCTCGATGGTCCCCTGTGATGAAGAAATCCACAGATTCCCTACTCTCTGAGAGAAGAGAGACAAAAGTGAGGACTGCAGATGCTGGAGATTAGAGTCAAAATGAGAGTGGTGCTGGGAAAGCACAGCAGGTCAGGCAGCATCCGAGGAGCAGGAAAATTGACGTCTCGGGCAGGAGCCCTTCATCAGGAATCCTGATTGATTCCTGATGAAGGGCTCCTGCCTGAAACGTCGATTTTCCTGCTCCTCGGATGCTGCCTGACTTGCTGTGCTTTTCCAGCACCACACTCATCTTGACTCTGAGTGAAGAGACCTGGGTAAGGGAAGGAGAGCTGTCTAACCAAGAGCGTTCTGCTCCAGAAAATATTCACCCTTTGATTGTCTCCAGCTCTGGGTGAATGGACATCAGGTGGGGGGGGGATGGGGATGGGGGGAGGTGAGGTGGGGGTGGTGATGATTCCATCTTTTATCTGCCAGTGATTTCCTCTCTCAGTGAGAGCTGGGGACTACGTGTGTGAAATACAAATGGACTCCAAAACTCTGGGGAACGTCATTCCAACAGGGACTATAATGTTGTTGAGAGAATGTTTCAAAAGCATCGTATCCAGAAATTAGTCTTGGGGCAGCACAGTGGTTCAGTGGTTAGCACTGCCGCCTCATAGCGCCATGGACTTATGTTTGATTCCAGCCTCGGGTGACTGTCTGTGTGGAGTTTGCACATTCTCCCCGTATCTGCATGGATTTCCTCCGGGTGCTCCGGTTTCCCTCCCACAATCCAAAAATATGCAGGTTAGGGTGAATTGGCCATACTAAATTGCCCATAGTGTTCAGGGATGTGTAGGTTAGGTGTGTTAGTTAAGGGTAAATGTAGAGTAATAGAGGAATGGGTCTGGGTGGGTTACTCTTTGGAGGATCGGTATGGACTTGTTGGGCCGAAGGGCCTGTTTCCACATTATAGGGATTCTATGAATAGAGTTTAACAATCAAAGTTTCTTCCATCGGATCCCTCCATCCCAACCAATGACACATGCCCCCCATTGACCGAGAGATAATGGACAGAGACTGTGGAACCTATGGTCTGTTGGTGTCTATACATGTTTTGAGTCAGTGAGATCAGGGTGTGAGGGAAATCAGGAAGTGAACTGGGATTGAGATTGAGCAAGTGACAAGGGGTGTTGCACCAGAGAAGCTGTTCCCATTGGTGGCAGGGTCTTTATGACCAGCTGAGGGAGAGTGAATTGGATCCCCTCTTTTTAACCACCACTCCATGAAATGTATGCAGGTTTATCAGACTTCATTTAGAAGTCATTTATGTTTTTTTGAGGGAAAGATAGAGAAATTGTATGACTTACTACCACACACACACACACACCCACACACATACCCACACACACACCCACATGCACACTCGCAGGTGTACAGTTTTAAAAGTGTCCACTGTGAAAAGAACAATCAAATATATGCAGCTTAAAAGGTTTTTATAATCCTTGAGGAGTTAGGTTTTAATCTGCGACTGTGGTTGTTTTAGTGATGCTAATGTAAGGATCCTCAGCATTGGCAAAAGCTGTAATTCTCTGAGAATGAAATTGCTTCAAGTTAGTTTCTCACCACGTTTTTTTTGAGAAGCTGAGATGAACAGGAGGAGAGAGAGAGAGCACATCTTCCAATTTTGATTTGATGAAACCCATCATTCTTCTCTCTCCTCTGCTTAAAAGCAATTGCTTGAAATACAATTCCTTTTTGTATTCCCAAGCCTGGCTTCATTGACATTTTGTCTTCAAATTGGATGACATGCAGGCAAATTTTTTCCAGAAAGGTAAATCGAATAGGAGATACAGATCTGTATGAGTATTTTCAGTCATTTTGAGGATAGGTTACTCTCAGATCAGATTGGGTCTTGTTTATGGATGGTAGCATGTGTTAGCTCAATCTGTGGTCAAGTGATCACGCAGCCATCTTAAGTCAGTGTTGTTGCTTTTTTAATACTATTTCTGTCCGGGGGAAGATCCCAAATGTTAAAAATCAGCTGATGGAAGTTGAAAATTGATAGGTCTATTTTTACTTATTCAGAGAGGGTCAGGGAGCAGATGACATAGAAAATGTTTGGCAGAAGAATCAACATGAGGAAAATGCAGAGAGTGGTTGGGGTCTGGAATGTGCTGCCTGGGTGGGATGTGATGGCTGCTGACATGATCTAAACTTTCCAAAAAAGAATTGGACAAGCACCTGAGCAGAGGACATTCGCAAGATAATGGGGAAAGGCTGGGAGAGAGGGACTGGCTGAGATATCTGTGTCTGATTCAGGACAGTGAAGCGTTGGCAGTGACAACTATTGACCAGTCAGGAGACTGTTTATATATTCCCATTTCTGTCCACTCTTTCACAATAGGCTCAGTACGGATTTAATGCCAGATAATGTTGGCAGCGTTTGATAATATTGTCTTGTAAATTCTGAGGTCATAAACCAAGTCTTTGCCCAGGATGGGGTTTGGTGAAACAAATGCTGCTTTCAGGGGGCAGGTTAGTGGTAGCGCTGGGTTAGGAAAAAAAGAACAGTGTGTGAGTGTGGGGCATCTGAAAAGACACCATAACCGGACAATGGGATGGGAGACGGAGAATGAAACCAAATTTGTTCGTTGACCCCATCCTCCCTCAGCATGTTGCATTTGGAATTACTGATCAGAAATGACAATAGTGGGTTTTTTTGCACGTATTGTTTCAGTCATGGGGTCATACAGCACGGAAACAGACCCTTTGGCTCAATTCATCCATGCCAACCCACTGTTTCCCAAATTGAGTTTGTCCCATTTGCCTGTGTTTGGTCCATATTCCTCCAAACCTTTTCTATACATGTACCTGTCCAAATGTCTTTCATCTGTTGTAATTGTACCCACCTCTCTGTAATTGGACCCTCAAATCTTAAAAACCAGAAGATTGTCACAATGGGGCAATCAAGGCCTCTGCTCCTTAAGATTGTAGAGGTTTATTGTTATAAATGTATTACATTTTACTTTACAAACTCAGATTGATCTTCCCAATTCTCAACTTTGTGCATCTGGCACCTTGTTGCGCGCTGTGCTGCTTTTAAGGTGAATGGAGGGGCTCATACATCCAGCTTAAACAGAGCACTGAGAGGATTCCATTACCTCTGCCTCACATCCACCTTTGAATCTCGCTGACGATAAGATCGACTCCTTGGTGACGCCTGGTATCTTCCAACCTCTGACACTACATTTATTCTCTGAACTCTTCACTTGACAGGCATCAACTAGAATCAGCGTAAAGACCGTCCTGAGTGACTCCATTAAAATAAACCCACATCATAAAGCGTCAGGCAGTCACTGAATAAAACTCCGAAAGATGATTATCTTTTGACCTTTCACTATCCAGTTCTGGTTGCCTAGCTTTTCTTTGAGCAATGTGGTGGTGATGATGATGATGATGACAACCTGAAATGCCGCCTTTCTGACACTTGAGACTTCCGATGAATTTTGGTGGTTCGCCTTGAATTGATGGAACAGGTGGCCTGGTGGGATTGGCCTTGTGCCTCATTGAAGTCATCGGGCCTTCAGTTTTCTCTTGGAGAGGAAGCCCTGACCTCAGTTAGAATTCGAAAGGGAAATGGTGAAGTGAGGTGAGGAGGGCAGAGGGGGAAGGCATCTTATTGGAGAGAGTAGGAGATTAGTCTCACTTGGCCGAACAAGATCAACTGTGTTTGGACCAATTCCTGGAGATTGGATCATGTGACTTTCTACTGCTGATGGCCAGCTATATCAAACACAATTCTATATCCTGTAAGTAACTCTGAACTATGTAATTTTTAAAAAGGCCCCTTTGCATTTTCTCTCCTAATTTAGTTGGATTTTGCCAAGCTGACTAGCCTTCCGTTCCTTGAGTTCCCCAGGACAATCCAAAAGGGTTGATGACAGTGTGGCCTGTTCTGACCGCTCCACACTCCCCCTTCCCCATAGCGGAGGATACCATGGAACAGGCCTACCTGACTAATAAACATTGGCAGTTTCAGAATAGAGTGGGGGCAGATTACCCAGACAGAGTAGGGTATCAGGGGAGAGAAATACAGATTGACAAACAAATGCATCAGAGGTTAAACTTCAAATGTTAAAGATTAGCGTTTCAGCAAATGTGGAGCTGCGTGCAGTCCTCAAGAGGACTTTGTTTAAAGTTAGCAGTGGCTGTGAAAGTGTTAATACTGACATTAGTCTGTGCGACTTTCAACCCAACTGTGCAAGGGAACCGCAGAAACACAAATAAACGTCAGTAGATTTTATGAGGTGGTGCTTTTAGTAAAACATGTCAGTCCCATTGGGTGTGCAGCCTGAGGTATTTTTTTTTCTGAAGAAATATTTCGTTTAGTCTTTATGCAATACAGAACGAAAATTGTTCCAATTCGAGAAAGTCGAAAGCTCTATGAAATCTTCCCTCCCGGAGCATTGGCATTGGACCCATGGTGAAGGGTGGCCATTTTATTTCTGCAAATGGTTACAATAGTAAAATGTGTTTCCCATTAGTATCATCTGCTCTGCAATAATGATGAAAGGGAAGAGAATTAAAGACAGCCGTTTAAAGCTGCAGTGGTTACTGGGGATTGAGTTGCACATCTCCTTGTTTCCTTAACTTGGAGTTTTTCAAATGAGTCGTATTTGATTCTGCATTTGTTTGATGCTCAGCAAAGTGAGTGAAGTGCTGAATGTTTGATAGACCCAAATCGAGGGTGTTCGCTGTGAGTTCAAAGGTTATTCGGTACTCTGAGCCAGCACATCTATTTTTTTAAAGAAACCTCTTCCTTGTTCTGCTTCTCCCAGACACTGTAGTACGTCGAGGTTATCATGTATTAAATTTTTATCGGAAGACCTGTGGTTGTGTTCTGAGTGGAATTGGGGGAAGGAGGATTGAAATCTCGGAGGGAGAAAGGCCTGTGAATCCAGAGAAAGGGTCCTTCTGGTCCTCACAAGTTGAAAGATTTAATTTGTTTGACAGATACACCTGGGGCGGGGGTGGGGGGAGATAACAATGAACCAGAGTGGGATATCGTGCAGTTTTGGACTCCAGGAATTAAATGCGTGTTACTTCACTGGGATCTTTCTTTCAATTTGCTACTCACTTCCTTCTGCCCACAGCTACCCTAGCACCCATAACCACCCCCCACCTCACCCCCCCCCCCAACCAAATCCTGGCACGGTCCCATCTTCGTTCCCTACGGTGTGAAGGAATAGTGCTGTGAACCAATCCAACCCCAAGTGGACTCCTTTCTCTGTGAGCTTCAACAGTTCACGTTGGGCTATTCATCTGCAGTGTCATCACCACCCATCCTGCCTTAAAGCAGCTAAGTTTTGTCCCACGAAGAAAACAAAAAGGTTGCATTGGCCTCAACCGCTTATTAACACGACCAGAGAAAAGTTGTCCCCATTCTACCCATCCCCATTAAGGCAAGGTCTTCATTCGCAACAGCTACAAATAAATCACCTTGTCTTTCATCGCGAGGAATGATGCAAAAACAGACAATTGCTGTGATGCATTTACCAGAATATTTATTCTTTTATTCAAAATGTACAGAACTTAAATCAAAACCAGAGACCAATGTGAGTAGCAGTGTATCTCAACACGCTAACGGGGTGTCCCTGATTGCAGTCAGTCCGTGAAGTTAATGAGTAGCATACTCACCCTTTTAAAGGCTGAGACAGAAATGGGATTAAAGATTCAGTGCAAGAGCAGGCAATGACAAGAGATGAGAGCCATATGGCTTCCCAAGTAATAAGGAAATGTAAACTGGAAGCATACGCACAGTGAGCGGATCAGAAAACCAAAGCGCTTTGCAGAAGAATCCGACACAATGGCTTAAAGAAGTCAAAATCGGTTGTGTTACCTGGGTGCCGCTAATGGGGGAATTAAAGGCACAGTCTCCACCACTGGCAGCATTATGGACTGAAGCATGTCTGGTTCAGATCAGATCTGTCTGAGTCGCTCAGCCGACGGGTAAAAGCAGCATCGAAGATTTTTCCGCACACAGTCTAACCAATGTGCAGACTACTGTACAATAGCATCGACCTGAACAGGTAGTCTGAACACTGGGGAGACGGAGTAGGATTGCAGTCTTGTTTTATTTTTTCTCTGCCAAGAAGGCTAGACTGTCTGGGTCTCCCAACAAGCCTTAAGAGTGCAGACAACAGTTCTCTCTCGCCCTCTCTCTCTCTCTGTAGCACCAGCTCTTCCCTTGCTTCCCTCACTTCTGCAAGGATTGACGTGGCAGTCTCAAGTGATCTATGATGGGGGGGGGGAGAAGCGGGAGGGCTGGGGGTGGAGGGGGGGCTGCTGGTGAGGACAGGAGAGAGTGAGTAAAAGGAGAGGAGGAGGAGGGCGCTGTCTGGTGGTAAAAGGGTTAAAGGTGAAGGTACGTGAGCCGTATAAGAGAAAGGTCATCCCATGGGGATTTTAGTTCCAAAAACTGTGGATATAAAAACTGTGGAATGTTAGATTTTCTTGGCACTCCTGTGCCTTTGTAGAGGTTCCATATGTTTTCTAGTCACCCATATGGGGTGTTGCTTTCCTTACGCTGTCCTACTGCCTCAATAAAGGGAATATTATCTCAATGTGAGTCCCCACTGGCAAAAACATCTTGCACCTACAACAGAAAGGAAAAAGATTAAAATGAAGAAACTTAGTTCCCTTTAGAAGTTAACCTATGAAATAGAGTGCAACAATATTGTTAAACAAAAGGCATGCATAAATTCCTAACATTGACCCTATGGTCATGTGCAATTTATGTGTTCGGTCAAATTTTATCCTGCGATTATGTAAATGAGGTCATGCAAAGCACAAAATTAATCTCAAGAGGATAGTTAACTCTTCAGGAAACTCTTCTGTCCTCAGTGTGTTGCCTGTTTGCTGTTAGTAGAAGTAACAATGGTTTGCCCATTATCAGATTCTCTGCCTTCAACATAGTGTTAACTATTTTAGAGAGTCATGAAGTCTTTACAGCTCAGAGAAAGGCCCTTCGGCCCACCATGTCCAAACTGGTCGCCAAGCATCTGTGTATTCTAATCCCATTTTCCACCACTTGGTCCATAGCCTTGTATGCTGCGGAGTTTCAAATGCTCATCTAAAACTTCTTAAAAGTCTTGAGAGTTCCCACCTCTATCGTCCTTTTAGAAAGCAGGTTCCAGATAGCCATCACCAATTTGTGGAAATGTTTCCTCAAATTGCATCTCAATCTCCTTCTGCTTCCCTTAAAACTGTGCACCCTGGTGACTGATCATTCTACTTCAGGGGAATGTTTCTCCCTCTCTGCCCTGTCTATGCTTCTGTTCATATGCCTCAATCAGATCTTTTCCCTGGGGGTCGGGGAGTCCAGAACTAGATGGCATAGGTTTAGGGTGAGAGGGGAAGGACATAAAAGAGACCTAAGGGGCAACATTTTCCCGCAGAGGGTGGTACGTGTATGGAATGAGAGGAGATGGTCGAGGTTGGTGCAATTAAAGGATTTTAAAGGCATCTGGATGAGTCTATGAATAGAAAGGGTTGAGAGGGATTTGGGCCAAATGCTGGCAAATGGGATTAGATTAATTTAGGATATCTGGTCAGCATGGACGAGTTGGACCAAAGGGTCTGTTTCTGTGCTGTACAACTCAATGATTCTATGACTGTATCTCCCTTAAGCTTTCTCTGCTTTACAGAAAACATTCCCAGCCTATCTAGTCCATCTTCATAGCTCAATTATCCCAGCCCCAGGACATCCTGGGGAATCTCCCCTCTCTAGTGTAATCACATTCTTCCTATAGTGTTCATATAAGAGAAAGGTCATCCCATGGGGATTTTAGTTCCAAAAACTGTGGATATAGAAACTGTGGAATGTTAGATTTAGTTGGCACTCCTGTGCCTTTGTAGAGGTTCCATATGTTTTCTAGTCACCCATATGGGGTGTTGCTTTCCTTATGCTGTACTGCTGCCTCAATGGGATAGACAGAGTAACTGGACTAAAGGTAGGAATCCCTGTCCTGACCAGAAGTGCATACATTAATCCAACTGTGACTTAACTAACATTATATATAGGTCCATTAAGTTGCAAGTTTGCAAATTAAGCATTAATACTTTTTTCTGACATTGTTAATGACCAAAATTCATTTGTACAAATATCAGATTGTAATTATAAACCTATGATTCTATAATAGATATGATTAATATCTGTGTATGTAGTGTACAATTTGATGATTCTATGACTGTACCTCCCCTAAACTTTCTCTGCTTCACAGAAAACATTCCCAGCCTAACTAGTCCATCTTCATAGCTCAATTCATAGCTCAATATGGGAATACATCCCAAAACATTTTCATAAGGACATGATAAAGAGAAGCAAACAGAGGACCTAATTCAATGTTCAGGTAGATAGTCAGCAGATTGGTCAAAGGAGTACATTTGAAGAGTGCCTCAAAGAGAGCTTTAGGGAGAAGCTTCCAGAGTTAGGGTCTAGCCATCTGAACAGCCACCACCCAGGAGGGAGGGGTGATATAATTTAAATTAGCGAATCAGAAGGAGCCAGTATTAGAGGAGTTCCAGAATCATTAAGATTACAGAGATGGGAAGTAAGGCTCATGGCGGGATTTGTGAACATGGGTATAAATGTCAACGTCTCAGTGCTGCTTGTCTCGGAGTAAGTCTTTATGAGTGAACTTTGGAGGGGGTGGAGAAGCGTGGTGGTAGACAGGCTGTCCACTTTTGAATGACCTCAGTCTGAAACCCTTCTAGACTCCTCCATTATGCACCATCATCACCTCAAGGCTATATCCCGTGCTTTCCCCATATCCCTTTATGTTGCTAGTGTCCAAAGATCTGTCTTGAACATGCTCCATGATTGAGTACCTGGGGCAGAGAGTCCCAAAGAATCAATTAGGTTCCTCCTAATCTCAGTCCTTAAGTGGGTTTGTTTCCTTAGCTCTAGACTCCACAGTCTGGGGAAACCTACTTTTACTGCAGCTACTGTGTCTATCCCTTTAAGAGTTCTGTGATTTTAGCACCTGGGTGGTTACTCAAGAGCGCACTGGGGGGATAGCGAAATAAGTGAGTGTGAGAGAGACTGTGTGTGTGTGGGTGTGTGGGTGTGTATCTCTAAAATGGGAAGCAGGTTCTGGGTTTGAATCAGGAACCTAACCCTAAATTTTCCTCATCTGAAAATACGGTTACTAAGTCAACTAGTGCTTAACTAAGCCTTGGTTAGAAAGACTGTTTGTTGGATGAATGTTGTTCAAATTACAGATAAATATGAATTGGGTAAGCACTGTAAATGGGCTGGGGCGGGGGGGGGGGGATTCAGTCACAGGTCAATCATAGCACTCTCACCTCCCATTCAGGAAGTTGTGGAGTTCAAGACCTCTCTTGGCTCTTGGATCAACAATGGCTCAAAATGAGAATTCTCATCCTTGTGTACATGCAAATGAATCACATGCAAATGTGAACTAGACTGATATCCTTAAATGGAAATGACATATACTCACACAGGACCATGTTCTTTGTAAGCAAGAGGAATATGTCCACATGTTGCACTCTCTTCAGTGAAGAAAAGTTTGCAGAGACAGCCAATCATGTGGCAACGCTCTGAAATCTGAGCTGACTTGCCCAGTTTGATAGTTGACGATTAACACTTCCTGTTTCACCTCGATGTCAACTGTCGTCCAACCAATCAGCACCCAGTTTTCTGGCTTTGCAAATCATTGTTACCTTTCCTTTCCAAAGTTGGTTTCCTTGCATTTCAGTCCTGAAGAGAACGAAACAAAAAAGTTTGTCGCTGAAATAATTCCACAAATGGCGGTATCCTGTCACCAAGTCACCCTTTATTTACATGTGCATAGTACACAACACTGACCCAGCTAGCACAGAGCCAGCTCTCAGAGTGAGCAGAACCCCTGACACTCCTGTTTCTTTTTTTTATATAAGCACTGCCCTTACACTTTTGTTTTTTCTTTTTTTTCGTATTGAAGCTTTTTTTTTTCCTTTTTTTTAACCCCTACACTCCCGCCTAAGTGCGGTAGTGCTTATTTTACCCCAGCACCCATGGTGTGTGTGTGCAGGTGTGAGACACAGTGAGAGACACAAAGTGCACGAATCTTTATTCAATTTCCACCACCAGGAAGATAGAAAAACACCCGGGTGGCCAGTGACAAACACTGCCCTTCACATCAAAGGGCAGT
>NC_057739.1:39496681-39504513 GCF_004010195.1 Chiloscyllium plagiosum
TGGTGTGTGTGTGCGTGCAGGTGTGAGACACAGTGAGAGACACAAAGTGCATGAATATTTATTCAATTTCCACCACCAGGAAGAAAGGAAAACACCCGGGTGGCCAGTGACAAACACTGCCCTTCACATCAAAGGGCAGTGCTGTGTGATCAAAACAGTGAAGGGGAGGGTGGGGACTAAATAAAAATAGAGTTGGAGGGAGAAATGATGCACTCCACTCCCTGCGGCGCCCACCTCTCCCTGAACAACTCCAGGGTGTTGGTCGACACCGCGTGCTCCTTCTCCAAGGACACCGGGGCTCTAACATAACCGCGGAAGAGGGGCAGGCAGTCGGCCCTAACGACCCCCTCCACGGCCCGACACTCCTGTTTCTAGCTGTCAGCCAGGGCTCCCTGATTGGGCCAGGTTAATAGCCCCAATCAGGGAACACATGGTGATGGTTAGCATGAAGGGACATAGCTTTAAGTTGAGGGGTGATAGATATAGGACAGATGTCAGAGGTAGGTTCTTTACTCAGAGAGTAGTAAGGGTGTGGAATGCCCTGCCTACAACAGTAGTAGACTCGCCAACTTTAAGGGCATTTAAATGGTCATTGGATAGACATATGGATGAAAACGGAATAGTGTAGGTTAGATGGGCTTCAGATTGGTTTCACAGGTCGGCGCAACATTGAGAGCTGAAGGGTTTGTACTGCGCTGTAAGGTTCTATGTCCTAAGTTCTACATTCATCTACTATGAGTTCTACCTGGCTGACCTCATTCTAATCACAATAGGAGTGATATCTCTTTTAAGCATTGCTAGCTATTTATTCCAATTTTCCATGGTGGGACCTGAACTTCTGTCTTGAGTTCCAACATCCGGGCAGTAACGTAACCACTACTTATGAGGCTCAGAATATATCTCTCAAAAAGTTCCTTCTAAATCCAAGGCTACTTACCCTTGGAACTGCCTTCTTAGGTGTAGTGGCACTGCACAATGTGCACTGTGAGTTTATTGATAGTTCCAGACAGATCCCACCTTCCTGCTCATGAAGCCCTCTTTCATTCCAATGATAGTGTGCTGATGCTGAAATGGAAACACCCATGGGTCTAATGAGAAGGCCTGGCATTTTGTTATGAATATGAGTTATTTATTGTCACACTTATCGAGAAAAATACAGTGGAAAGTGGTCTGTTGCTGCAATCCAGCGCCATTTTGAGTTACAAAAAGAATAAAATGAGATGACATGAATAGAGTCCATCTTCAACCATGAGCTTCAGCAAGGTCAGTGCAAGGTGTTCAGGCCTCAATGTGTCCCCGCTCTGGGCACAATGATGACAACACTGGCAAGAGTTCATGCTTCAGTCATATCACAACCAGGAGTCTCCACTCCAGGCACCGTCACTGCTGCAATCAAGTCTCCGAATCCAGGCTTCAGGCCTACCCATCCAGGAGTCCCCACTCCAGGCACCGTCACTGCTGCAATCAAGTCTCTGAATCCAGGCTTCAGGCCTACTCATCCAGGAGTCCCCACTCCAGGCACCGTCACTGCTGCAGTCAAGGCCTGAATTCATGCTCCGAGCCTACCCAGCCAGGAGTCCCCACTCCAGGCACCGTCATTGCTGCAATCAAGTCTCCGAATCCAGGCTTCAGGCCTACCCATCCAGGAGTCCCCACTCCAGGCATCGTCACTGCTCCAGTCAAGGCCCCGAATCCATGCTCCGGGCCTACCCATCCAGGAGTCCCCACTCCAGGCACCGTCACTGCTGCAGTCAAGTCCCTGAATCCATGCTCCGGGCCTACCCATTCAGGAATCCCCACTCCAGGCACTGTCACTGCTGCAGTCAAGGCCCTGAATCCATGCTCCGGGCCTACCCATCCAGGAGTTCCTGCTCCAGACACCGTCACTGCTGCAGCCAGTATTCTGCTGGCACCACTCAGGCTTCCCATGATGTCAGAAGACGACGAAAAGGGGTAAACAAGACGAAAAAGGAGAGAAGGAAAGAGAGAAGCATGCCGCTGGCCTCTAATGGACAGGCTCAGGAGCCTGAACACAACCTTCCGTCCTGAGGCAGCCATCTCTGCAAAGGCAGCGTGAATCTCACTGCAGAGGCAGAATCACAATTAAATCTGTGACTTTGAAAAAAATGCCTTTGAAATGACAGCTGCTGAATAATACTCTAGGCAGAACCCCATGGGTCATGATACAAAATGCAGTCAGATTTCTTGTCTGGCTTTGTGTGTTTACACACCCCGATTAACAGTGAAGATGAAATGGTCTGATTACAGCATATAAAGTTCTCAGTGTAAGACATGCTTTACTTTAACGTATGACGCAGATATGTACAATGTTGCAACTTGGCCTTCAAAAATGGGAGGCATGATCCATTATGGATTCCTAAACTTTAACAACAACGTTCCTTTATATAGTGCCTTTCCTGGAGTAACAGCATCCTAAGGCACTTCCAGGAGTGTTATCAACCAACATTTGACACTGAGCCACATCAAGTGATATTAGAACAGGCAACTGCAAGTCTGCCCAAAGAAGTGGAGTTTAACGATCCCAGTAAAGGAGGCGAGAGGGTCAGTGAGCGGGTCAGAGAGAGGGTCAGTGAGGTTGAGGGAGGGAATATTAGAGTCTAGTTCCTCGACATCTGAAGGCATGGCTACAAATGGTGGAAGAATGGAAAATTGGGATGTTCAAGAGTTCAAAATTCTGGGAGCACAGATATCTGGGCGGCACGGTGGCACAGTGGTTAGCACTGCTGCCTCACAGCGCCAGAGACCTGGGTTCAATTCCCGACTCAGGCGACTGACTGTGTGGAGTTTGCACATTCTCCCCGTGTCTGTGTGGGTTTCCTCTGGGTGCTCCGGTTTCCTCCCACAGTCCAAAGATGTGCGGGTCAGGTGAATTGGCCATGCTAAATTGGCCATAGTATTAGGTATATTAGTCTGAGGGGAAATGGATCTGAGTGGGTTGTGCTTCGGCGGGTCGGTGTGGACTTGTTGGGCTGAAGGGCCTGTTTCCACACTGTAAATAATCTAATCTAATCTAATCTAATCTTGGAGGATTGTGAAGCTGGAACTGGTTATGGAGAATGAAGAAGCAAGACCATGGAGGGAGGGCCTGCAAACAAGGATGAGAAGATTAACATAGAAACAGTAGACTCAGGTTTAGTCTCGAATTGTACCCTGTGCATTGTTAATAATGTTGATAGCCTAACTCTTTGAAATATTTCCATTGATGCATTAAGTCCTTTTTAAATATCAATATTTCTCCTACTGCCATTGAAGTTACATTTTATTTCCCCAATGACTCCAATGCACTGACAAGTCAATTAGTTGTATTTTAATTGTGTGTGCGAGGCATTAACTAATCATTACTTGAGCCCTACATCTTTTGACACAGACGAAAGCTATGGTCATTGTGTTAGGAGGTATAAGGCTGTAACGTGCAACTCTGCAAATAAAAATATAAGGATGCCAGGATTGGATCCAGTCCTATCGTTCAGTTAGTTTTCTGGATTACAATACAGAGCAGCTCTATTCTTCATTGGCTGTTGCATCAACGTTAGGGAGGTAGATTTCACAAATAGCTTTAATGGTTTACATTTTAAGATAAAGGGGGAAATGTGTTGTTATTTTAAGTTAGAAAAGTCCATACATTTTGGGCTTGGGCTCCTAATTTTTTGAGTAAAGCTGAGCAAAGAGTCTCCTCCAATATCTTCATGCAGACCAGTCTAGAAACATAGAAATTAGAACACAAACAGGCCATTCAGTCCTTTAATTGTGCCCCTCCATTCAAGTTGGGAGGTCATGTTGTGGCTGTACAAGACATCGGTTAGGCCACTTTTGAAATATTGTGCGCAATTCTGATCTGCCTTCTATATGGAAGATGTTGTGAAACCTGAAAGGGTTCAGAAAAGATTTACAAGGAGGTTGCCAGGGTCGGAGGGTTTGAGCTATAGGGAGAGGCTGAACCGGCTGGGACTGTTTTCCCTGTGGTGTTCGAGGCTGAGGGTTGATATTATAGAGGTTTATAAAATCATGAGGTGTATGGGTAGAGTAGAAAGACAAGATCTTTTCTCTGGGGTGGGGGAAGTCCATTACTGGAGGGCATAGGTTTAAGGTGAGAGGGGCAACTTTTTCACACAGAGGGTGGTATGTGTATGGAATGAGCTGCCAAAGGAAGTGGTCAGGGCTGGTACAATTACAACATTTAAAAGGCATCAGGATGGGTGCATGAATAGGAAGGGTTTAGAGGGACATGGGCCAAGTGCTGGCAACTGGGACTAGATCAGATTAGGATATCTGGTCAGCATGGACGGGTTTGACCGAAGGGTCTGTTTCTGTGCTGTACACCTCTATGACTCCATGACTCTATAATATGATCATGGTTGATTGTTTAACTCAGTCCCCTGTTCCCATTTTCTCCCCATACCCTTTGATCCCTTTGGCCCTAAGAACTTTATCTCACTCCTTCTTGAAAATATTCAATCTTCTGGCCTCAACCGCTTTCTGTGGCCGAAAATTCCACAGGCTCCCCACTCTCTGGGTGTAGACCTTTCTCCTTATCTCAGTCCTAAATGGCATCCCCAGTATCCTTAAAATTAAGCAAATGTTGACATGGCTTTATCAAGTGAACAATTCTGACATCCCTGAGTATTGTACCATGGTCTGAAGCAATAGTGGGAATACAGTTTGTCACAGTATGCTGCATCCTAAGTAAGTAGCTATAAGCTACACTTTATCACCTGTGCAGTGGGAAATGTTGACAAATTTCTCAGAGACTTGAAAATCTTCTGAAGGAGTTGCTTCCTAATCTCAGCCTAAGTTCGAAGGGGAGACTGGTGAATCTTGGATCTGAGATTTTGAAATGCAATTTTATGTGGATCACTGGGATCTCTTCCAGGGCAGGTTGGACCGGTACAAGAGGATGGGTTGCACCTAAACTGGAAGGGCACCAGTATCCTGGCAAGGAGGGTTGCTAGTGTCACCCGGTTGGGGTGTGCCAGGGAGTGTGGGACAGTAGGTCAGCAAGCGAAATAACCAAGAAGGAGTCAGAAACCAAGGCCAGTATAGCTAAGAGGAAGAACAGACAGGCAGAGGGTTAATGAGCACGGTGGGTCTGGCAGTCTGAGCTGTGTTTGTTTTAATGCGAGGTGTATGAAGGTAATGCAGGTGAACTTAAAGCTTGGATGAATACATATAACTGTGATGCTGTAGACAGCAACTTGATTGAGAGAGGGACAAGACTGGCAGCTTAATGTTGCGGGATTTAGATCTTTCAGGTGAGATAGATAGGGATGGAAAAGAGTTGGGGGAGTTGTGTTATTGATAAGGGGAATATCACAGCTGTACTGAGGGAGGACACCTTGGAGGCTCATCCAGCAAGGCCATTTGGGTAGAGCTCAGGAACAGGAAGAGTGCAATCACTACAATGGGATTGTACTACAGGCCTCCCAATAGCCTTCGGGGTGTTAGAGGAATGGCTATGCGAACAAATTATGAAAAACTGTAAAAACAATAGAGTTGTAGTGGTAGGTGATTTTAACTTTGAGGCATAGAGTCATAGAGATGTACAGCACGGAAACAGACCCTTCAGTCCAACCTGTCCATGCCGACCAGTTATCCTAAGTTAATCTCGTCTCATTTCCCAGCACTTGGCCCATATCCCTCTAAACCCTTTCTATTTATATACCCAAGCAGATGCCTCTTAAATGCTGTAATTGTACCAGCCTCCACCACTTCCTCTGTCAACCATTCCATACACGCACAACCCTCTGCATGAAAAAGTTACCCCTTAGGTCCCTTTTAAATCTTTCCCCTCTCACCCCAAACCTATGCCCTCCAGTTCTGGACTCTCCTATCCCAGGGAAAAGACCCTGTCAATTTACCCTATCCATGCCCCTCATGATTTTCTCCAAATTGACTGGGACTGCTTCATGCCATGGTCTTGGATCAGGGGGATTTGGGGGGTGGGATTGTAAGGTGCTTCTATGGAACAATATGTAACTATTTCAGCTGGGAATAGTTTAGATTAGACCTGGCCCTGGGGAATGAACCCAGACAGGTGATCAAAGTTTCAGTGGGGGAGCATTTCAGGAACAGTGACCATAATTCTCTAAGTTACTTCTAGACTAGGATTAGAGTTGTCTTGGGTAAAGGTACTAAATTGGAAGAAGGCTAACTAAAACAGTATTAGGCAGGAATTGAGGAATGTAGATGGGGGGAGGGGGCAATTGTTTGAGGATAAATCCACACCTGGCATGTGGGAATCTTTTAAAGGCCAGTGGATTAGAGTTCAGGACCAAAGTGTTCCCGTGAAAATGAAGGATACGGATGGGAAAATTCAGGAACCTTGGATGACAAGTTAAGTGAAAAAGGAGGCATTTATAAGGTTTAGAAAACTGAAGATGGGCAGAGCCCTTGAAGAATGCAAAGAAAGAACTTAAGCCAAAGGTAAGGAGGGCTAAAAGGAGCCATGAAATATCATTGGCAGACAGGATTCAGGGAAATCCATAAATCCATCAAATTAGAATGAGGAAAGAGCTCCCGGCCTACCTTCTTATTTGTTAGTCTCTCTCTGTGTGTTCTGTGGGTGCTTGAAAATATCATGTTTCTCCTCCAAGTATAAATTGTCAGCACTGACCTTTCCTAAATGCCAAGAAACTCCCTTTCAAATAGCACTCAACCTTGCCACCTTTTGGTAGCATCTTGTGTTCATGATACCATTTTTTCCTACTGACTGTGCTCAAGAATTGCATCTGGATCTTGTAAAGGAACGAAAAGGAATTTGGTGGATGGAGGAAGAAACTGGATCACAGAGGGAAAAAAAAAACCCCCCACAGGAAGCAGTTAACGTATTTTACAGAACCTTGCACACAGCCCATCTCTCTGTCAGTCCAACAGTGGCTATTGCAGGGGAAACGTAATAAAAATCACAAATAACCAGGCACCCTTCAAAAACAAAATGATTGATTCAAGTAAGGAACACTGCAATGAAGAAAAAGGGTTAGCTTTCTGTCGTTTGCCATTATTGTCTGCCCCTTCTTCATCTGTCGTTCCTGCAGTCTGTGTTTTTTAAATCTCTGGTCAAACACTTTATGTGGAATCAAGGAGCAATGTCTCTGAGCGTTACTGAGGGAGCAGGGATGAACTCCTGACCCAGTTTGGACCTCTTTGTGTATAGTTTGGCCCTTTACCCTGTCTCCTGTGGACTTGTTGCTGTCATCTCAATGAAGAAAGTGAGAGAGTTTCCACATAATATGTTTCCTTTATGGCCCCAGTTCACTTCGTTTCCTGAATTGAGGGGAGAGAGAGAGACAGGAAAATAAAAAAAAACCCAGCAGCTCTTCCATAAATCTCCAGTGGGCCCCAGAAGTAGCACTTCGGCTTCAGTTATGTCAAGGTCAGTCTTGACTAGGATTAGAGACAGAGGAAATCAAACTGACAGCGAGAGAGACAGAGCACGTGCAGAGTTCTGTAAAATAGGTTAACTGTTTTCCTGTATGAGTTTTTTTTCAAATTAGGGTCTTTTCCTCCATTGAACAAATTTACCTGGTGTGCTGTGCCCGGCCTTGGAAGATGATCAGTTAGAGAAATGTGCATCGAGAGCTCAGGATTGCGATGGCAAAGTGACAACAGTTTAAATGAACTTCTCTTGTAGGCGAAGCTTGTTGTTACAGCTGTTCAGAAAGAAACTTGTGATGGTCCATTTTTGTCGATCCGTATATTTCTTTCCTTTTTCTTGAAGGCATGGTTCCATGGGCGCAGTTCTCCTCTTTATTTGGAGGGGAAATGTGTGTGAGAGAATGTGTGTGTGTTTGTGTGAGAGAATGTGTGTGTGTGTG
>NC_057739.1:39504579-39505181 GCF_004010195.1 Chiloscyllium plagiosum
GAGAATGTGTGTGTGTGTACGTGTGTTTGTGAGAAAATGTGTATGTGTGTGGACGCGTGTTTGTGTGTATATGAATGTGTTTGAGCGTGTGTGCATGTGTTTGTATATGAGTGTGTGTGCCTGCGTGTGTGTTCGTGTGTATATGAATGTGTTTGCGTGTGTGTGTGTACATGTGTTTGTGTGTGTACATATGTGTTTGTGTGTGTGCCTGCATGTGTGTGTTCGTGTGTATATGAGTGTGTTTGCGTGTGTGTGTCTACGTGTGTGTATATGAGTGTGTTTGTGTGTGTGTTTTTACGAGTGTTGTTAATGGAGTGAATACTTCCCGGGGGGACTTTAGTCTTAAGGCGAAAGGACCATTGACTGGGCACACTGGTTAGAGCCATTTACTTATCCAGAATGATAACTGGACAGAGCGCTCCAGAATGTGTGGCATTGGTTAGCTCCAGTGGTTAGCACTGCTGCCTCACAGCACCAGGGTCCCAGGTTTGATTCCAGCCTTGGGTGGCTGTCTGTGTGGAGTTTGCACATTTTGTCCGTGTCTGTGTGCGTTTCCTCCGGGTGCTCTGGTTTCCTCCCACAGTCCAAAGATGTGCAGGCCA